>NC_141685.1:289019707-289172699 GCF_964263255.1 Lissotriton vulgaris
GCACCTAAAAGTGACGCAGTGAAATCTCATAGATTTTACTGCGTCACTATTACGAGGCTTTTTGCGGGGGAACGCCCCCTCTGCATACATTATACCTGACGCAGGTATAATGTGGCGCAGGGGTTTAAAAAGTGACGCATCTACCTAGATGCGTCACTTTTTAAATATGGCGCAACAAGGTGCATTTTTTACACCGCTGGTGAGTCACAAAAAGTGACGCACCGGCGGCGCAAAACTGACGCAAGGCCTTCATAAATAAGGCCCAATGTGTATACAACATGAAGCAAAAATAAATCCCAAAGCGAGAATGATGGAAGGGAGGGTGATCAAAGATGGTGATCTGTTATCACTGAAAGGTGGGGCACTCTCACGGCAGAACACGCCTATTTTGGAATGGAGCACAAAAAGTCTAAAGCAAATTCTGCATGAATTTTCATAATCCACACTACCTGGTTTAGGCATGTATATAACTCCCCCTCTGGTGTGTTGTTTTTGTTGTTTGCCTTGGAGGAAGGAGGGCAAAACATTGGGACCCTCAAGGTTTGAAGGCAAGGGTGGCTAACTTGGGGAAGGAAGGGGGTCTCGGCAGTACCTGACCATATACAAAGGCGGGAGTGGACTTGGGCAGCCCGGCGAGTATGGCGGTCGCGCCGGTCCCCTGAAAGGCAGGTGAGGGGGGGCGAGGTCGCAGTGCATGGTAGTGACGCAGGCGGCTCCCCGTCCTCGCCAGCACCTAATTGGACATTCTTGCGCTGACCCAGAAGCGCAAGAAGCGCTTTCAGGTCCGACGTTGGACAGACAGCTGGGAAGCTGGTTCCAATCGGCTCCCGGACAGTTTTTTGTAATAAAAGGACTGCGGAGTGGCACATTGACCTCTCTCTTCGCCGGTCCACAGACCGAAGGACGCAAGGGCCTCAAACCTAGGCCATAGTAATCTTTTCCCACCCACCATCCTATGAGGCAGAAGTTTGTGTGAATATGAAGTTTTGATTCTTTGTTTGGTCGAAGTAGGCAATTTAATAAAGCAGTCGTTATGGGGATTAACCGAATTTTCCTTTTAGGCATTTTTGTCATATTTGAAGTGAGAATTATGTACTATTCCTTGGTCAGGCGGTAAGGTCATGATTGGTGAACATCATTTTACGGTCCTTAGCAGGCATCACCTTTGTCAAATAGGGATGCCTGAGGGGGGACAGATGGTCTCTCATGAAAGTCAAGGGGAAGTTACAGCCGGGAGCTGGAATGGTGCGTGGGGTATGGGAAGTCCCACTTCCAGTAGGCTGTTTAGTCAATTCCCACCCATGCGGAAGGGCGCAGGTTAGCTGGGCATAACTGCACAGCCCCTTATGGAGTTAATTTTGAGGGCATAGGGGGTGCCCGGGGGTGAGGTACCCTTCTGGCAAACTGGGCCTCCTGCGCAAGGTCACTCTGGTAAGAGGGTGAGACCTAGCTTGACCTTGATCTTGGACCAGTCATTGATCTTGCCGTAGGCTCAAACAGGGATACGCAGAAAGATAATGTTGATGATCATTTAGCTTATGATAGGAATGGCTATGTATTAGAAACATGTTAAGGGTAGCCAAATGACACAGGGTACATGTCTATATAAATGAGCTGGACTTTCTGCGTATTGTATTAATGATGCAAATATTGGCTGTTAATGTTTTGTTTATTGTTATGTAATAAAATATGGCTGGGGTTTACGACCCTGGATCCAAGCTGGTGTATTGTTTTCATTGTTTGCCTTGGGGGAAGGAGGGCAAAAAATTGGGACCCCCAAGGTTTGAAGGCAAGGGTGGTTAACTTGGGGAAGGAAGGAGGACTCGGCAGTACCTGACCATATGAAGTATAACTCCTTTTTGTAGAATTGTTCATGGTTAGTAATTTACAGGGAATAGTAGGGCCCTTATTCTCCTAGCCATGCTCTCCTCCATGTGGTTAAACACTCTTCCTTCCTTAGTGGGTGCATCCAGATATGGCCCTGTGAGCCAAATAAGCACTGGCAAAGTCAACAGGTCAGCCTTTGCGAGCTTAATGTACAGCTATCTATCACATCGCTATTGCTTTATGAACTTATTCAGAGTTGTCTCCATCAGGCAGACTATATATTTCCTTCTCCATCCAAAACCTGTCTTAATGCTACCATCTGTTGAAGTGTATCTTTCATCCTTAATGACAGGCACATATTCCAAAAGTAGCTTTTCCTTTGCCTTCACTTTATCGCTTTTTCACAATGAGAGTGAAAAAATATTTGAGGAGTACCAAACAGAAATATTCGCACAAACATGACAAATACTCTATGTGAGAAGTTGGCCTGAAATATAGTGCTCACTATTCCAGTGATCACTTTGCATCATACCAAAATACCCTTATTGATGATTGGTTGTAAGTCAACCTTATAGACCGGCTATCCTGGTAGCATGGACAAGAGCAGTCTTTAGGCTAAACTCTAGAGGGCGTGTTAAGCCAGCTGTTATACCATCACATATACCCCTTGAACACCAAGTGAAAGGACACCACACAAGTTGTTATGAAAATAAAAGGATATTTATTTATAACAAGTCTACCCTGAACTCTTTATGAGTCAGGGAGCTAAGCACATAACAAAACTCTTAAGAAAATACTTTAAGTTGCACAATTTACACAAATGCCCGAGGGGCACGAAAAACCATATACTACAAAAGTGGAATGCGAAATACTAGCAGGTAAGTAACAAGATCCAGAGGCTTCAGGATCGCTAGGACTACACTACAGAACCCTAAGGTTAGGAGCAGGAGGCCTAGGGAGATCGGGTGCAGAGTGTGCACTCTCACGCGGGATGCGGGACAAAGTCTATGGATACTAGTCTTTCGTAAAGTTACAGTTATCGGACGAATCCGACTAGATAGGCTGAAAACGAAAAAGGATCTGGACACTTAGATAGTGAACCTACGTTGGAGCATCGAAATGCTCAGGTTACCTAGCCCAGGGGCTGCGGCTGCATAGGGTTCAAAAGACGTCTGGAATCCTCGTTACAGTCTATGGCCTGAAAGAAGAAGTTGCTGGCAGGCGATCAGTGATGAAGTTCGATGGGATCCAAGCCTGGATCGGTGAGGGAGATGACCTGAAAGCAGAGGGGACTCAGTTCTTGATCACTAGCCAGTGATTAGATGGGCACCAGGATGGCACCGGATGAAGTCACCTCGACCAGGTGAGTGGGCGACGCTGGGCTCTGCAGTCTCTCGGACCAGGAGGCGTTGTCGGCGACCAGGATGGAGGTGCGAGCTGTCCCATGGAGGTGTCTGCTGTCGGCGATGCTGGGCCCAGGATTGGGGCAACAAACCTTGGTAAAAGCAAGCCCACGCGGTGGACTCAAAATGGCGTCTGAAGTGGACCAGGAGGGTCCGGGGTGCTCCTCTGTTGGAGGGGCGCAAGGGCCAGTCTGGAGCAACCAGACCAGCGATGGAAGTGTCGTGATTTGTCGTCAAGAGGGCTACAAGCCAGCAGGCAAGTGGCCGGACAAAGCGGTGAGCAGCAAAGAGCAGAAGGGCCCCACGCATATCTCATGGATGCTGGGGGGGCTGGACTTCGGTGCTGGAGCTGCTCAGGGTTAGGGCTTCTCAAACCCCAAAGCACTCACTCGAGGATCCCTCAGCGGTCGTGCTGGATAAGCATCGTGCAGGTCTTGAAGATGGCCGGTCCCTCGGGTCTCGTCACACCCATGAATCTCAGCTGGGCTGATGATGTAGGTAGAGGTCAGAGATGGTAGGGAATCCGGGTCTCGTCGAGCTGGGCAGTCTTGATCCGGAGGATGGACTTGCAGCAAACCGCATGCGCTTAGATGGTGCCCGCTGGTGCAGGGTGGCTACTCCTTAGCCACAAGCGAGAGTCTTCAGAAAGGTTCAAGAGTTATTTCGTGGAAAGTCATCAAGATTCAGAATTATCTAATTTGGGAAGGGGGCCCGCTCCTGCCTTTATTCTAAAAAGAGGGGCTGGCACGGGACTAGGTCCTGCCCATGGGTGGGACCAGGAAGGGGGTGGTTACACCCCTCTCCCTTGTCCGGACTTTCCCCAGCTCAGGGGCTGGTGTGCCCCTGGAACTGGTTCAAGCCGGCATATGCACAGTGAGCACCGGGGTGCCACTTGCAGTCACCTTCCTCTCAGCCCTGCCTACCTGGGATACACAAAACCCTGTTTGGGATGGTGCTAGCACCACCCCTGACAGGAAACCCTTTGTCCAAGCCCTCCTCGCTGGAAGGACTCCCAGCAGCAGGAGGTCAGACTTGTGTCTGTGGTGGCAGCATCCATTTTGTGATGCTGAGGCTCGAGTTAAGCTTTAACCGGGGTTCACAGTTACATACATGTCGTGTCCCTCTAGAAGGGTGGAATGCTAACCCCGTCGCCAGAATTGGCGAGGGGTTAGTATTCCAATTCGTATGACACCTTACTCAACATGTTTTGATAAAGCGATACCAAAGTTGGCAAATAACCGCGAGGATTATAATGCACTTAAGAGTATATGGTACGCGTTATCATGGAACAGCTATTAGGACTTGGTTCCGCAAGCTGCAAACGGGCTCAGCTAATGCCAGAGCACCATCTCACATAATTCCAAGCACTCTGCCTTCAGGATTGATAAGGCCTGCCATAGGAGTGACTGATAGGAATACATGTGTCCATTTTAGGTTTAGATATAGGGATACTATATCTAAAGCAAAGGGTGATTACACCACCTTGCCCCAGCTGTCATGCAGCCAGTTGTGTCAGATTTATATGGCCAGCCAGGGGTGGCATAATACATGCTGCAGCCCCTGGTAGGCCCTGGGTACACCTATGCCCTGGGTACCTAAGGTACACTGTACAGGGACTGATAAGGTGACTCAGTATCCAATTAGATATGTACCTAAGGTACATAGAATCCATTTTACAGAGAGAGCAATAGGCCTGGGGCCCAGAATAGCAGGGTCCCAGGTCAACTAAGTCGAAAAACCAGCAAAACACCAGGCAAAAAGTTGGGGGCAACCATAGTCAGGTATCCACCTTCCTACATAACCCCCTCCTCCCCCCAAACGAAAGGAGATAAGGCTATCCTTGACCAGGTAAGCCTATATTGCCTGAGTGGCCATATGAGGTGGTATATGCACTGGCATCGTTACCCGCTATCTCATGGTCCACTAAGCAATCCCTCACCCTAAGGGTATCTGAGGGTCTCCACCATAGGGAATCTCTACCTGTGGCGTGTTTTGGCAAAGTAAGAGGCTGGTGTGGGAATGGAGTACTGAAGTGAGACTCCACTAATGTTGGGCTCAACTTCATCCAATCACTATCCACCATATGTGCCTTTCTTTCCAGGACTGAGTTGCTGTGAGCTCTCAGGGTCAACCTCTGGCTACCTAAAGCTGGAGGCTGAGTCCCTCTGTTTGGCTTACTGGAGGGACAGGTCAGGTTTGGGGTTTTTAGGCCCCAGGTTTGGCTGTGCCCAACAGTGTCCATCTGTGGGAGGCCCCTAGCTAATTTTAAGGGGGATCCCTCAGGAGTTTGTTTTATTTTCACTGGGCTAGGATTACTAGCTTCAGTGCCCTTAATCTGCTGATTGGGAAGTTCTTTTGGACAGGGGGCCCTTTGGGGTCCACCACTGGCCTCCCTGACCTCTACAGCCCTGGGCTGACTGAGGCAGGGTAGAGAGGGGCAGGTTACCTGCTCCAGACTGGGTCCCACCTTGGAAGGGTCCACTGACATCAGGGGCTCTGCCAGGCTAGGCCTGACTACCTCTGGGGCAGTTCCTTCACAAGGGGTCAGATCAGTTCCCCGAGGAGGCTGATCCTTTCCTAAAGTCTGGTGGGAGGGAGATTTCTCTTCCTCCTCAATGCTCTCTGTCTGAGTGGAGTGATCCATAGTTTCAGGCTTCACAACACTATTATCTGTCTGAGTTTGAGCTGTGGCCATCACAACTCCACCAACCTTTTCAGGAGACGACTCAGTTTGGGTATGGGCTGTGACCATCACAGCCTTGCCAACCTGTTCAGGAAAGGCATCTTTATGGGATAGGGCTGTGACTGGCACAGCCCTCCTGACCTGTTCAGGGAGGATACCTTGGACTAGGGCTGTGGCTATCACTGCCCCACTAACCTTACCATGGAGGTTTACCATTTTAAAATGGGTTTCTTGCTCTACCTCAGCCCAGGCTGAGATCTCTAAATCATTCCCCAGTAGGCAATCTACAGGCAAGTTTGGTGACACTGCCACTCTCTTGTGGCCAGTGACACCTCCCCAGCTGAGATTGACCACTGCTATGGGATGATCTCTCTGCACTCCATCAATGTTGGTTACCTGGTATGTGGCTCCAGGTAGACGTTGCCTTGAGGGGACTAGGCTCTCGGCCACCATGGTGATGCTAGCCCCTGTGTCTCTGTAGGCCTCAACTTTTGAACCATTGATGAGGGGCTCCTGTCTGTACTTGCCCAAGGTGTTGGGACAAGTTATGAAGTTGGCAAACCCCATGCCAGTCTCACAGACAAGAGTATCAAAGTTTGGGGACCTGGTTAGGCCAGAGTCCCCAGGAACTCCCAAAGTAAATGCACCCAGATTCTTGGGGGCACTCCCACCACCTGGGGGATTACTACTAGTAGTAACAGGAGGCTGGGAAGTGTTACTTGGGGGTATGTTTTCCTTATTGTTGTTGGCCTTTGGGCAACTGCTGTCACTTTTGTAATGGCCTACCTGTTTGCAGGTATGACAATAAGGTTTCTTTTGGGTATTGGAAGGATTTTGGGACCCACCCTTTTCAGAGGAATTTTGGGGCCCTGGGGTTTGATCAGAAGATGTATTCCCACCCTTCTCTTGAGGCTTGGTTGATTCCTTCTTTTGGTCAGCACCCTGGTTCTTAGGCCTAACCCTGGTTCTGACCCATTTGTCTGCCCTCTTACCCAATTCTTGTGGAGAGGTCAGATCAGAGTCTACCAGGTGCTGGTGTAATAACTTGTTCTGGCAATTATTTAAGACTTGCTCTCTCATAATTAGATTGTACAATCCTTTGAAATCAGTAACCTTACTTCCCAGAAGCCAGCCTTCAAAAGCCTTAGTGGCACAATCAACAAAGTCAGCCCAAACCTGAGACTGAGTTTTCTGGGTGTCTCTGAACATCAACCTGTACTGTTCAGTTGTTAAGCCAAACCCATCAATCAGTGTATTCTTCAGGACTTGGTAATTGTTAGCATCCTCAGCTCTAGTAGTGAGGAGCTTATCTCTACCTTTGCCTTCAAAGGAGAGCCACAAGATAGCTGCCCACTGACTCTGGGGGACGCACTGGACAGTGCAGGCCCTCTCCAAAGCAGTCATCCATTTGTGGATGTCATCCCCTTGTTTAAAGGGGGGCACTATCTTACTCAGGTGTCTAGTGTCTAAACTCCTGTCCTTTTCTCTAGGTAAAATGCTGCCACCAGTGGGGTCTGCCCCACTCAATTTCTGCTCTCTAGCAAAGGCAAGTCTCTCTTTGGCCAGGGCAAGTTCTTCCCTTTCAATCCTCAGATTGACTTCCCTCATCTTGGCCTCATGCTCTCTCCTCTGAGGGGATGTCATCCCTCTGTGAGAAGAGGTCTGAGAGCCATTGGTTTGAATGGATCTGTTAGAGCCTCTGGATAGAGACCTAACTCGTCTACTCCCAATGTTAAGCCTGCCTGAGAGTGGGCCTGGGGGTCCCCCAAGTCCATTTTCATGCCTGCTTAAGTTGGTCCTGGTGAGTCTACTGACTTCTACCTGACCCTTGTCTGCCTCATCCCCTGACAACTCCTGTTCCTCTTCCTCCTCATCACTTCCTGTGCCATTGAGGTTGAGGTCAGGGTCCCCAAGGGTTCCCTCTAAGGAGGGCATGCTCCCATCTGGATTAGAAGGGCCTGTGTTAGAAGCCCTCCTTGCATCATAAGTCTCTAAGAGACCTATCAGAAATGGGATGGTAGGGTTAGAACCCTGTTTTAGCTTCCTGGAGGTACACACTTGTCTCATCTCCTGGAAGCTAAGAGCTGCATATCTTGATATGACCTGTGGAGGGTCAACTGACACAAGGGGGGCCTCTGAGTTCCCTCCTTTGTCTGACATGCTTTTCTAGTGAGGTGTAAGTGGTGCACTTACCTACACTATTTGTTTGCCTGCTGATCCCTTGCTAAGAGTTGTAGTCAGGGTGTGCTAAGCCCTGTTACACTACAACAGCTTGTTCAGTAGAACTCAGAGTATTCTAAGCTAAGTTATATGTACCTTGATACTTATGTGATCTTTCAAATGATATTCTTAGGATACGTGTGGTAAAACAACAGCAAGCTCAAATCCCAACCGCTGCTCACCAATGTGAGAAGTTGGCCTGATATATAGTGCTCACTATTCTAGTGATCACTTTGTATCATACCAAACTACCCTTATTGATGAATGGTTGTAAGTCAACCTTATAGACCGGCTATCCTAGTAACATGGACAAGAGCAGTCTTTAGGCTAAACTCTAGAGGGCGTGTTAAGCCAGCTGTTATACCATCACATATACCCCTTGAACACCAAGTGAAAGGACACCACACAAGTTGTTATGAAAATAAAAGGATATTTATTTATAACAAGTCTACCCTGATCTCTTTATGAGTCAGGGAGCTAAGCACATAACAAAACTCTTAAGAAAATACTTTAAGTTGCACAATTTACACAAATGCCCGAGGGGCACGAAAAACCATATACTACAAAAGTGGAATGCGAAATACTAGAAAGTAAGTAACAAGATCCAGAGGCTTCAGGATCGCTAGGACTATACTACAGAACCCTAAGGTTAGGAGCAGGAGGCCTAGGGAGATCGGGTGCAGAGTGTGCACTCTCACGCGGGATGCGGGACAAAGTCTATGGATACTAGTATTTCGTAAAGTTACAGTTATCGGACGAATCCGACTAGATAGGCTAAAACCGAAAAAGGATCTGGACACTTAGATAGTGAACCTACGTTGGAGCACCAAAATGCTCAGGTTACCTAGCCCAGGGGCTGCGGCTGCATAGGGTTCAAAAGACGTCGGGAATCCTCGTTACAGTCTATGGCCTGAAAGAAGAAGTTGCTGGCAGGCGACCAGTGATGAAGTTCGATGGGATCCAAGCCTGGATCGGTGATGGAGAAGACCTGAAAGCAGAGGGGACTCAGTTATTGATCAGTAGCCAGTGATTAGATGGGCACCAGGATGGCACCGGATGAAGTCACCTCGACCACCAGGTGAGTGGGCGACGCTAGGCTCTGCAGTCTCTCGGAACAAGGGAGGCGTTGTCGGCGACCAGGATGGAGGTGCGAGCTGTCCCACGAAGGTGTCTGCTGTCGGCGATGCTGGGCCCAGGATTGGGGCAACAAACCTTGGCAAAGGCAAGCCCACGCGGTGGACTCAAAATGGCGTCTGGAGTGGACCCGGAGGGTCCGGGTGCTCCTCTGTTGGAGGGGAGCAAGGGCCAGTCTGGAGCAACCAGACCAGCGATGGAAGTGTTGTGGTTCGTCGTCAAGAGGGCTACAAGCCAGCAGGCAAGTGGCCGGACAACGCGGTGAGCAGCAAAGAGCAGAAGGTCCCCACGCAGATCTCGTGGATGCTGGGGGGCTGGACTTCGGTGCTGGAGCTGCTCAGGGTTAGGGCTTCTCAAACCCCAAAGCACTCACTCGAGGATCCCTCGGCGGTCGTGCTGGATAAAGCGTCGTGCAGGTCTTGAAGATGGCCGGTCCCTCGGGTCTCGTCACACCCACGAATCTCAGCTGGGCTGATGATGTAGGTAGAGGTCAGAGATGGCAGGGAATCCGGGTCTCGTCGAGCTGGGCAGTCTTGATCCGGAGGATGGACTTGCAGCAAACCGCCTGCGCTTAGATGGTGCCCGCTGGTGCAGGGTGGCTACTCCTTAGCCCCAAGGGAGAGTCTTCACAAAGGTTCAAGAGTTCTTTCGTGGAAAGTCATCAAGATTCAGAATTATCTAATTTGGGAAGGGGGCCCGCTCCTACCTTTATTCTAAAAAAAGGGTCTGGCACGCGACTAGGTCCTGCCCATGGGTGGGACGAGGAGGGGGGTGGTTACACCCCTCTCCCTTGTCCGGACTTTCCCCAGCTCAGGGGCTGGTCTGCCCCTGGAACTGGTTCAAGCCGGCATATGCACAGTGAGCACCGGGGTGCCACTTGCAGTCACCTTCCTCTCAGCCCTGCCTACCTGGGATACACAAAACCCTGTCTGGGATGGTGCTAGCACCACCCCTGACAGGAAACCCTTTGTCCAAGCCCTCCTCGCTGGAAGGACTCCCAGCAGCAGGAGGTCAGACTTGTGTCAGTGGTGGCAGCATCCATTTTGTGATGCTGAGGCTCGAGTTAAGCTTTAACCGGGGTTCACAGTTACATACATGTCGTGTCCCTCTAGAAGGGTGGAATGCTAACCCCGTTGCCAGAATTGGCGAGGAGTTATTATTCCAATTCGTATGACACCTTACTCAACATGTTTTCATAAAGCGATACCAAAGTTGGCAAATAACCGCGAGGATTATAATGCACTTAAGAGTATATGGTACGCGTTATCATGGAACAGCTATTAGGACTTGGTTCCGCAAGCTGCAAACGGGCTCAGCTCATGCCAGAGCACCATCTCACATAATTCCAAGCACTCTGCCTTCAGGATTGATAAGGCCTGCCATAGGAGTGACTGATAGGAATACATGTGTCCATTTTAGGTTTAGATATAGGGATACTATATCTAAAGCAAAGGGTGATTACACCACCTTGCCCCAGCTGTCGTGCAGCCAGTTGTGTCAGATTTAGATGGCCAGCCAGGGGTGGCATAATACATGCTGCAGCCCCTGGTAGGCCCTGGGTACACCTATGCCCTGGGTACCTAAGGTTCACTGTACAGGGACTGATAAGGTGACTCAGTATCCAATTAGATGTAATGTAATGTAAAATCACACTTATATAGCGCTGCTATCGCTCCAAGGAGCATCTTAGCGCTCACATCCAACCCCGCTGGAAAAGGTTGGTGGACAGAAGGCAACTTCAACGTATTACAAGCTCTACACTAATGCCCTACAAGCCGCATCCGGAAGTGAGAAGATCCAGGTCTTCAAAGATTTCCTAAATTCACTCTCCTTGGCTATGCTCCGAAGATGAGCTGGCAATTTATTCCAAGCTCTTGCTCCTAGTACAAAAAGAGATTTCCCCCCTTTGGTGGTCAATCTAAATCTGGGAATTACCAAGAGGTTTTGATTGGCAGACCTCAAACAGCGTGCTGGCAGATAGCGTTTGAAGCCATTAGACAGATATCTTGGTCCTTGGAGCTGGAAGGCTCTAAAGGTGATGACAAGCACCTTAAATAGGACACGCTTATGGATGGGTAACCAATGTAGGATCTTAAGTGCGTCCGAGGCGGATGATCTTCTCGGCCAGCGGAGTACCAGGGGGGCAGCAGCATGCTGGACTATCTGCAGCCTATGAAATACTGCTTTGTTGGTACCTGCATATAGGCTGTTGCAGTAGTCCAGTCTAGATGTTATCAATGCTACTACCACTGTTTTCCTGGCTGCAAGAGGAAGAAGATCAAAAAACTTCCTCAATGATTTAATGATCTGAAAGCAAGAGCTAGCCACACCTACCGCTTGCTGCTTAAATGATAGTTGGTCATCAAATTTGATGCCCAGATTTCGTACAGAGGAGATGGTACTAGGGGGAGCTTCGGCATCTTCAGGCCATCATTGTTTAGGGGAGAACAGATTTTGAGATCCAAATGGTAGTATTTCTGTCTTACCTGAGTTACACTTGAGGTGATTGTTGTTCATCCACTCAAATGTAGCCATAAGACAGTTCTTCAAGTTCTCCTCAGCACCAGACAGCTCCCTATCCAACACAAGGATCAGCTGAGTATCGTCAGCGTACGATATGGTATTAATCTGGTAAGAGGCGATTAGCTCAATTAGGGGTACCATATAGAGGTTAACAAGTACAGGGCTCAGGCTAGAGCCCTGTGGGACTCCTGAGCTGATGACTTTTTCCTCAGAATTGAAGTTTCCTAATACTGTGACCTGACGTCTCTGGGTGAGGAAGTTTTCGAGCCATGCCAGTACCACTCCTCCAATACCTACTTTACCCAGACGGTCAACCAAGATAGAGTGTGAGACCGTATCGAAGGCCGCCGATAGATCGAGTAAAATCAGGACGGCCTTCTTCCCTTGGTCCAATGCCATTCGTAGTGTCTCCGCCGTAAACAAAAGGGCAGATTCCGTCGAATGCTTGGATCGAAACCCTGATTGATTGGCGTGCAGGATGTTATTACCTAAGGTACATGGAATCCATTTTACAGAGAGAGCAGTAGGCCTGGGGCCCTGAATAGCAGGGTCCCAGGTCAACTAAGTCGAAAAACCAGCAAAACACCAGGCAAAAAGTTGGGGGCAACCATAGTCAGGTATCCACCTTCCTACACTCTAGTGGAAAACTCCACTGAAACGAATGTGTGTGTCCTTACTTCATCAACTAGGAATCTCGTTGTAAACAATAACATGTAGAACACTGTGGCATACTCTGCAATGCTGTGCTCTAAAGATAGGGGAATTGTTAACTTCACAAACTCTGTATCATTATTACACTACTCTACTTCTCTACAACCCCCAACACAAACCTAGGAGAAGAATAAATAATGCCAAACTAACACCAAAGTAGGATCTGAAAATAACCTTCAGCACAGCCGCAGCTGATCGAACGGCACTAGGGATGCGCAATGTGAATCTGACTCCAGTGTTGACATCTGTTTTTGGAATGACAGATAGCCAATGTAGACCTTCCAGCACACCCCACATTGTTAAGGATGCTGGAGGTATTTGACTCAGCTTACAAGTGGGCTTTGCTTCCAAGGGTTGGGTAGCAGGTGAATTTGCCCTGAGTTACAGTCAACAAGGGGACTCTGGCGTTATCGGAAGGGGCCCCTTATCTAATGCGGAAAGGGGTAGCTGAGTAGTCAACCATGGCTCTGGGTGCAGAAAAGCTTAGGCTAGTAATCTGCGCTGGTCTTGAGCTGCTGTACATATAAGTTTGTATAATGTTGATCATGCAGATGATTCATATGGTATACTTGCAATGCTCTCCTGTTTTTTTTGTGTTTTTTTTTGTGTTGAAATTTTTTATTGGAATATGCAAGAAAATGCAAATATGATAACAAAGCAGAAAAAATATCATAACAAGTAAATGAGAATATAAGTGATAATAAATATTACGTAGAATAGAACAAATATGAGGAAATAAATAATAACATATATTCCATAATCCAATATAAGATAACAATTGAAAAAGTGATGGACAAATCTTGGTATAAAAAGCAAAGTAAATAAAAAGGGAGAAAAAAGAAGAAAAGAAAAGAACATAAAGGAGGAGAGTACCAGAGCAACAATGTCGGGGAGGGTATGAATAAGGAAAGAGGGAGGGGAAGGATAGCTATAGTAAAGTAATAGAAAAGGGACCACGGAAGAAATAAAATTAAGTAGAGATAGTATGTGTAGGAGAAGAAGGAGTAGACGTAGAGTCATCATCTACTGTGGTTTCCAAGAAAGGGGACCAAATTTGGATAAAAATGGAAGCCTGGTCCTGAAGATTATAAATTGTGCGTTCGTGTAAGGCCGTTTGCATCATTGCCACCAACCATTCTTCCTAAGAGGGACCTGAGGGAGATTTCCAGTGACGTAGGATACAGATTTTGGCCGTAGCCAAAGCATTATGAAGAAAGCGAATTTGTGGTTTGGAAAGCTTCGGGAAACCTCGAAAATCATGTAGAATAATGGCGGCAGGCGTAAAAGGTAATGTTAACGATATTGTAGAAGTCAATGTCTTCCCCACAAAAAGCCAAAAGGATCGAGCACGGGGACATTCACAAATGATGTGTGTTATGTCACAACCAGAAGCAGAACATCTCCAGCAAGAAGTATGTGATAACAACTTAGCTTGGTGTAACTTAACAGGAGACCAATACCATTCATGGAGAATTTTGAAGATACAGAATTTAAGACGAGCTTCCCGAACACCTTTATGTAATCCTTCTAAAATTTGTACCCATTGAGTATAGGAGTACATAATTGATAAACGGGATTGCCATTTCATCTGAAGAGTATGTGAGAGAGGCTGTGAGAAGAAAGGTTGCAGAAACGTTTTATAAAGACCAGAAGTCACTTATATACAGTTCCCCATAACTGTATATAAGACAAAATGGGAGATACTGAAAGCAGTTCGGGTGGAGAGCCTAAGTGTTTTGTAATACATTGTTGAAATTGGATATATTTAGAGGACTGTAAAAGTGGTAGATGAAATTCCTCAAAAATTTGGGAAAAAAGATTTTAAATTTCCATCATGAAAAAGTTGATCTATAGAATAGATGCCAGCCTCTTTCCATAAAGGCCAGGACAAGGTACGGCCACCAATAAGAATAGCTGAATTATGCCATAAGGGAGCTTTAATATGAATTTGCGAGTTAGATTTTAGTATGCGATGACCTCTCTGCCAAGATTTATGCATTACAGATAAAACAGGGTTTTTAGGATCAGAAAAACTAGTCCCTGTACCGTATAAAAGGGATAATCCTAAATCTTGAGCCAAAAGATGATGTTTTAAGTGGAACATCATTGAGGAATATCTTTAGATTTGGGCAGGAAAGATGAGAGTTGAGAGATATGAAGAGCAAGTGAATAATGCTCAATGGAGGGAAGACCCAAACCCCCATGTAGCTGATGGGCTTTCAATTTTGCAATAGCAAGACGTGGCTTAACCGTACCCCAAATAAAGAGTTTTATTTTGGAATCAATAGATCGAAGAGTAGCTAGGGGAATGTGAAGAGGAAGCATACCTAGAACATGAAGAAATCGTGGTAAAGTGACCATCTTAACCGCTTGAACTCTTCCCCAAAGAGATAGTCCCAGAGCTTTCCATTTATCAAAGTTTCTTTGCATTTGTGTAAATAAAGAAGTCAAATTATCCGTGACCATATTATCCAAGCCTCTATTAAATAATATTCCTAGGTACTTAAGACGGGATGGTTGCCAATGAAAAGGGAAGCCAGAAATTGCTGTCTTCGTAGTACCAATTGACATGGGTAACGCTTCACTTTATCCCAATTTATTTTATAACCTGAGAAAGAGGAGAAATCATTGATAATTTGAAGGAGAGCGGGAAGAGAATGGGGAAGGTCAGTAAGAGTGAGAAGAATGTCATCGGCATACAAGTAAATTTTGGAATGGCCAATTGGAAGAGGGACACCTACAACTTCTTTAGATTGTCGTATTGCCGCCGCCAGGGGTTCCATCGCTAAGAGGAAAAGAAGAGGGGATAACGGGCACCCTTGACGAGTGCCTGGTCGAATAGGAAAGGGGGAAGATAAGAAACCACCACAATTAACTTGAGCTAGTGGACTATCATATAGCAAACGCACTTTATCAATAAATTGATCACCCAAGCCAAACCGTTGGATGACTGTAAAAAGGTATTCCCATTCAATGCGATCAAATGCTTTTTCAGAATCAAGGGAAAGCATCTTCTGTGAGGTGTTTAGCTGACCACAAGGCATGGGACAAAGTGCGGAGATGATTCTGAGATGAACGACCCGCAACGAAACCCACTTGTGATTTATGAATTAAGGAAGGTAAAACTTTACGAAGACGGGATGCAAGAATACTAGCTAATATTTTAATATCAGAGTTCAAGAGAGATATAGGCCGATAACTGCCACAAAGCATGGGATCTTTGCCAGGTTTTGGTAAGACAGCTATAATTGCTTTGTTAGAAAGAGATCCTAAAGAGGATTTCTCATCAGCTTCTAGAAACGCTTCATGTAAAGTATCGATTTTATTCTGACCAGTCCATCTATAAAATTCAGGAGGGAAACCATCCTCCCCTGGGGCCTTATGATACGGCAAGGAGGTTATAGCCGAAGAAATCTCATCTCTTGTAATAATACCATCAAGTAAAGCTCTACCATCATCCGAAAGTCGTGGAAGGTGTATCTTATCTAAAAAGTTGGACATTTTAGTTTTATCTATATGATCACTCGGGGATTAAAGAGATCTATAGAAGGAAGCAAATTCTTCAACTATTTCTTGTGGCCTAGTAAGTTTGTCGCCGCGACTGGATTTGATAGCTGGAATCGCCATAGCAGCCTCCCTCTGACGCAATTGTGCAGCCAATAGCCGACCAGCTTTTTCCCCCTGCTCGTAATGTCTCCCTGTCATTTTTTGCAAGGTGTATTCGGCCTTATAAGTAAAAAGACTATTAAGAGAAATTTGTGCCTGTTCCAATAACTTACGATTCTGGAGGGTAGGATTCGAAACATAAGAATGGGAAAAATGTTAAATGTCTTGTTCAAATTCTGCTGGTTTGGCAGCATTGTTTTTGTTAATAAGAGCAGCATCGCGCATTAATTGACCTCTGATGGTCGCTGTAGCTGCTGCCCAGACCGTTCTCTTAAAAGAAATTGAATTCTCATTAATAATGAGATAATATTGGAGGTGCGATTGTAAAAGAAGTTTACCTGCAGGTGTCTTATATTTGTGTATGCTCATTCTCCATGGTTTGCGTCCTGGTCTAGAGAGACCTAAATCGAGGGACAAAAGAACAGGAGAGTGATCGGATATGGCTGCTTCTAAAATTCTTGAATCTGTAAACAACTGAACTGCCTTTTGTGAAAGAAGGAAATAGTCTAGACGAGAAAATGTGCCGTGGACGGAAGAAAAGAATGTGTACTCTTTATCTTGTGGATGACTAATCCTCCAGTGATCAACTAGACCATTGTCGGCAAGAATATTGTGTAAAATGGCTCTATCAGGGGCATTAACATTATCAAGGCGGCCTGTTTTGTCGAGGACAGGGTCTGGAACCAAATTCCAATCCCCTCCAATGAGGAATTGAGAAGCATTGATTTCTGTGAGAAGACGATTCAGTCTAAGGAAAAATTGTTTTTTAGCACCAAGTGGAGTCTATATAGAACCGAGACAAATGAAAGAGTTTCCAATTTTCAATTTAACAAAAACATATCGACCCTCTGGATCAGACCATGTCTTGAAAATTGTGAAGGGAAGTGACTTCCGAACAAGGATGGCTACACCACATTTACGAACAGGATTGGGGTTGGTGGGATCAGTTTTGAAATACTACTATGAATAACCTTTCCAACCCAGTCTTTACGGAGTTTATTAGATTCAATATCATCCAAATGTGTTTCCTGCAGTAAAGCAATGTCCACATGTTTAGAGTGCAAACATGAGAGAACTTTTTTTCTTCTAATATAGTGGGTGAGGCCATGAACATTCCAGGAAATCACTGATATAGGATGAATGGGAGACATAATAGAAGAATTCAAGAACAAAATAGAGAAAAAGAGAGGAAATAAGTATAGAGGGGAGAAGGGATAGAGGTGTTACTCTGGATAGCAAAAGACAAAGTGTGTAAAAGTCTGAGAAGCTAATAAAAGAGAAATAAAAAGGAAAAGATAAAAAAGAAAGGAAATAAAAGGATGTGAGAAGTTTTAGAAAAGCAAAGTAAATATCTTGCATAGAAAAAATAAAAAGGAGAAATAAATAGAGTAGGGAAGATAGAGGAAGTGGAGAAAAAATAAGATAAGAGGATAAAGAAGGAACCGAGACTGTTAACCGCGGGTCTGGGTGCACTAAAGCAACGCCGTGGGACAGGACCCCTTCTGAGGAGAGAAGGATATGGATCAAATAAATAAAGGATAAAATGAAATATATGAGAAATGTCAAAATGTAAAATATTCAATGTAACATTATCAGAACCATAATAAACTATAACATATAACAGTGGAATATAAAACCATGAAATAGGAATATTGAAATCTTCAATATGATATAACTATGATAAAAGATTAAGAGAATATCGCAATAAATGAAGACATAAAGTGTTGAGAAGGAAGAAAGCCATAATACATGACATAGGGAATGTGAAAAAGGGAAAGAACATCTATGAATTAATGAAGGCAAAAATTGAGACATATAGATAATCGAGAGACAAACAAAAGTTATAGAGGCATAAAAGACAAAATACAAGAAGAGAGAATAAATTGTAGGATAGAATATATAAAGCAAGAGGAAGGAAGGAAATGAAAAAGAAACGACAAGATGTAGAATAAGAGATTGGAACATAGAAATGAAGGAGACAACAAAGCTTACCTGCAGACACACACAACAATTGAATAGCAATACCAACTACAACCATTGAATAACTAAGAATATTAAATATGCAATGCCAAATGAAATAATGCTAATGTCTCCAAAGGGAGGAGATCATCAATGAAGAAAATATATGCAATATGTTAATTTCTATATCCTAAACATGCAATAAACAATATAGTATTAGGAAGATTTGTGTTTGAGAAGCAGAAAATAGTGCTAATGTGAAATTACGCAATAACATTAGAGCAGATACTGCAATATGAAATAGGAAGTAGAAGTAATTACATTATATAATACAACAAATCATCAAAATGAACAATTGAATTTCACAGTCAGCATCTATATCAATAAATCACAGAAGTATACAGGTGAACAAGAAAAGAGTATTCAGTCAGCATCTGAGGGCTTTTTAAGAGGAGATCTAGATTTGTCTATCTGCGGTACATTAGTACGAGTGGAAATGGAGTGTAGAGCTGAAATCCTATCATCCTGAGAACGAGTCAGACGATTTAAATCTCTACCACGTTGCCTTGAATCACTAAAAGTGTTTGTGTGCGGTATTGGCAGATGTGGAGAGGAAGAAGTAGACAATTGATGCTGGTCACATTGAGAAGGTTGAGTTTCCATGTCTTGAGATTTGATGTCATCCAAAAATTGTTGCAGAAGTGCAGGGTCATTGAAATCCTTGGATTCTCCATTCCTAGTAATACGAAAAAGTGCAGGTTCAAATAATCCATACTTAATGTCTAGTTGACGCAATTGAGGTCACATGGAGAGAAATTCCTTCCGTCGCTCGTTTGTCTCTTTCGAGAAGTCTGCAGCTATATGAATAGTATGACCTTGAAAAAGGAAGGAGCTTCATGAACAGGCCATGGACAAAATTTGTCGAGTCTGTTCATGTCGAAGAAAACAAGCAATAATTGGTCTTGGCCACGCAGAGGAATCCGTACTTGGAGGACCAATTCTGTGAGCTCATTGTATTTCAAGAGGAGGAACAAAGGAGATACCAGTCAAAGTTGGAAGAGTGTCGTAGAGAAATAATTTCATGTCATTTTTTTCTATATTTTCTGGAAATCCAAAAAAAACAGACATTGTCTCTACGGCTGCGATCTTCCAAATCGATGATTTTGCTGTGCAAAAAAAGAAGGTCCTGGTCCGAACTATGAACTGAATCCAGGCGACTCTGCGCGTCTAGTATTTTAGAATCAAGATTGTCAATCCTTATATGAAAAGTGGTAAGATCCGCTAATTGATTTAGTTTCTTCAGCCAGGGATGTGATGGTGACATCTCGTCCTTCCAGCCGGCGATTAACTCCAGAAAGCTCCTGCAAGATTTGTTGCATAGTATCGGATAATGACTTATCACTTTGAGGTGACAAGCTTGGGATGCAGGTGGTGATGAAGACAAGGTACCTTTCGCTGGTAAATTCGTAGATTGTTTTACCACTTCAGTAAAAAGTGGTTGTTTAGGTGGTCTACTACCATTCCTGTTATTGGACATTGTGGTACACAGTTGCACAGGTGCTCTACAAAAGCGAATTGATGGGATCTTGTGATATGAAGCAAAAAAATTAAATCCTCAATATTGAAGAAAATTGGAAAAGAATGGAACACCAACAATTCAATATCAAAGCTATTGTAACAGGTAAACTAAAGACTATAAAAATAAACAAAAATAATGGGAGAAACCAGTAAAAATATAAAAATACTATGCTGGAATGTTAATGGCATGAGAACGAAAAGTAGAAGAAACAAAATTCTAGAATACCTTAAAGCATCTGAAAGTGAAATTATTATTCTGCAGGAGACACACCTATTGAAAGAGGAATGGGATCAAATTATGGAAAAGTTAGGATGGGCGGATATGCATATTTGCACAAATCAAGGGTGCAATATCAAAGGTGTAACCATTGTTCTAAAAAAATACCTAAATGCAATTATGGAATCTTCGGAAGTGGATAGTAAAGGAAGATGGGCACTAGCAAGAATAAAATTGGGGAACACCGCTTTCACAATAGCAGGGTACTATGGCCCCAACCTTGATGACCCTGAGCCCTTACAGAAACTGTACACACATTTGTTACTAGCTAACACCCCAATAATTATAGGAGGAGACTTTAATCTCATCCTAAACCCTAAAACTGATAGATCCCCCCCAGGAAGAAATTCTAATCTACCAAATCTACCAAAAATGAGGGAGTGGATTGGTATCTATAAGAGAGACTTAGAGCTAATAGACATATGGAATGAAAAAGGAGACAAGAGCCAACCTTTCACACTACATAATAAAAGATTAGGACATAAATCTAGAATCGATTTCTTCTTGGTAGATAGAAGACTACTGGAAAATTTAACAAACCTAATCCATATTCCAGCCCACCTATCAGACCATTCCGCTGTACAGTTAACGCTACAAACTAAGGCAACCCAGATACATAGAAGGTTTACGGTGGAAAGAGCCATGTTTTTAGATCAGAAAATTGTACAAGCACTTAAAGAAGAAACAGAAGACTTTTTTGAAAACAATAAAACAGGAACATCAAAACAAATAGTTTGGGATACGTATAAGGCCGTATTAAGGGGCAAGCTACTTAACCTCGGAACACATAAATCAAAGAAAGCGAAACAGGAAATAACAGATTTAGAAAAAAATATAAATACTCTAGACACCCAAATACTAATAGAAAGAGATCCAGACAAAAAAGAAAGCTTGCAAAAAGATAGACAAAGACAAAAGGACTCCCTAAGTGATATTCTTGAAGAAAGAGTAAAAACTAAGTGGAAAGCAAGCAAGCTGGCAAATCATGAATATGGGGAGGGATGCGGAAAATGGCTTGCATGGAAATTAAAGACTGACACAGTAAGAAATAGAATAAAAACCTTAATAAGACAAGACCAAACAAGCTTGACCTCAGCGGAAGAGGAAATTAGAAATGAATTTGTGACCTTCTTCTCGGAACTATACACTGAAGATGTCAACCCATCTGAGGAACAGGTAGAGGAATATCTAGTAGACATACCAGTCTTAAAGCTGTCTGAGGAGGAGAAAAACGAGCTAAATATGGAAATTTCATCAACTGAGGTTAAAAACATAATAAAATCCCTGAAAAAAGGAAAAGCCGCAGGCCCAGACGCATTGCCGAATGAGCTGTATCTGAATTTAATGGATACATTAGTCCCACATGTAACAGAGCTAGTAAATTTGTCCTTTAAACAAAAGGAAAGGAAAGGCTGCCGGACACCTGGAATGATGCAGTAATAACAATCATTTTAAAGCCAGGAAAGGACCCCAAAAAATGTGAATCATACCGGCCGATATCTCTGCTCAATGCAGATTATAAAATCTTTACTAAAATAATGGCAACAAGATTGGGAGAGCTCACACCTCAATTTATACACCCAGACCAAAGGGGCTTCACAAAAGGAAGGCAACTACATGAACTGACACATGAACTCATAAGTGCTATAGACATAGCTACGTCAAAAAATATCCCTCTTACAATACTAACGGTCGATGCCGCTAACTGGGCATTCCTGAACAGTATAATGACTAAAAATAACCTAGGGGACTCCTTTCTACACGCAGTAGGAGAAATTTATAAAAATCCTAGATCAAGAATCCTGGTTAATGGTAGCCTTACGAGTAACATGAAAATTGGCAGAGGCACTAGACAGGGGTGCCCTCTCTCACCCCTGCTTTTTAACCTATATATAGAACCCCTAGCAAATAAACTTAGAAGCTGTAAGGAAATGATTCCCTTTAAATATCAAGGATGGGAGACAAAGCAGGCACTCTACGCAGACGATCTGATGCTATTCACAGATAAATATTAAAATCTAAACCAGCTATAGAAAAAATCATCAGTAAATTTGGTGAAGTTTCAGGATACTCAGTCAACCACACAAAAACAGAAATAATGACATGGAACACACACTTTAACAGCCCCAACATAAAGCAAGAGATAAAATACTTGGGCATCTTGGTAAATCAAAATTTAGATAAATTACCACAAAACAATCTAAATAGAGTAGCTCGAGAGGTGCGAAAACTTTATAAAGTGTGGTCCAGCCTACCTTTAAGCTTTATAGGGAGGTCTAATATTATAAAAATGACTATACTCCCAAAATATACCTTTCTATTCAACACTATTCCTTTGGAATTTAAAAAAGCTGAATTAAAAAAGCTACAGGGAGAGATTGCAAGTTTTATATGGGCTTTCAAGGGAACCAGAATTTCATGGAAAAAACTCAGAAGGAAAAAAGAGAAAGGAGGGATAGCAAGTCCAGACTTAACAGAATACTACAGGGCTTTTCAATTTAAAAATATACGGGCTCTCCTAAGAATACACCAATATTACCCGGAATACCTGCAAGTAATGACAGAAGCTGAGGATCACTTTCTTTTTAAATTTGGTCACCAAAAATACTTTAAGAAAATCAAGCTAAAGGTTCTGAAGGAGGCAGTTAAACTTTGGATACAAATTAGAACGATCTTAAAAATCCCTTATTACAGTGCAATAGCACCGATATGGAACTCTCCCGGAACTCCGGACTGTTTAAAAGATGCCATGGCCACCCCTTTAAAACAATAAAATATTAAATATTGGGGTCAACTTCTAAATGGGTCAACATTAATTTCATGGGAAGAAATGCATAAGATCTCCAATGGAACAATATCAAAATTCAAGTTTTATCAACTAAACAGCTGGGCAAAGACAATACCAACACATGATAAAGATAGCAAGACCTTAGAAAAAGAAATGATAAAAATTCTACCGATAAACAAGGAGGTAGCAAAATGGTATTGGACCCTTATAACAGAAGAAGACGAAAGTTCCCAGATGGTAGAACAAATCTGGGGGAAAGATCTGGCCACAGAAGACCTAGTAAATATATGGGAAGATTCAATAGAGAAATGTTGGTCAACATTAAAATCCGCGGCATTAAAAAGAAATCATCTGTATACCTTGCATAGAGCCTATTGGACACCGAAAAAACTCTCAAAATTCAGAAACGCAGGAATCAAAAAATGCCCTAAATGTGGGGAAGAAAGGGCAGACGATGTCCATATGTTCTGGAGCTGCCCATCCCTGAGAATATTTTGGGAAGAAGTTGGTAAGACGCTGAATTCAATATTTCAAAAACATCTAAAAGTAAGTACAACTCTTATTCTCTTTGGGATTGGTAACATAACAGGGTTAGCTAAATTAACAGTTATGGAAGCAAAGTTACTTTTTGTATTAATGGTGATAGCTAGAAGGGAGATCTGCATTAAGTGGATTGGTCCATCACCCCCGACGCATGGAGAGTGGATGAACTCAGCTATCAAGACAAATAAACTAGATACGAGGGGAAAAACTAGCAAGAGGTTTAAATATTGGGAAATCATGGAAAAACATCTGACCTCTGAGGAAAGGGCAGAACACACTGTCCTATGATTAAAGCGAAAGCATAATCTGGCTAATGAGTATGATACTCATAGAGTAGCCAAGGTGGCTAGCTCTCCTCCTCTCGACTACAGATATGTTTATATGTAAATGGCAAAGGTACTCCTCTGACCGAGCAAGACAAGGGAAAAACTCCCAAGACAAGAGAGACCATTGGGCAGTGACGGTACAAAAAAGCTTCAGAGGCAGAAACCAAATTTTCCATATACATAAAATTTTCGCAATATGAGGATTAAAAAAACAAAACAAAACAAAAAGATATGAAGCAATGGTGAAAACATTGTCGTATTATAAGACAGAAAGGAAGAAAAGCAAATTTCAGGTAAAAAAATAATACAACATATGAAAGAAGTAAATGACCTATATAGGCTTCAATCTTATAGCTGGCAAAATAGAAAAAGCACTATAATATTGTCACAGGAATAATGAATCTTGTTATATATATACTCAATACAGTAATGGAGAACATAGCCGCGCCAAAAGAACACCATAATACCATGACAAGAAAAATCATCAAGCTCATTAAATGCAGCGCACTAATGTAAAATGAGGAAAGCAGTAAAGTTCCTGTGTGTATATGAAAATAGTGTCACAACATTAGAAGAGAGCGCAAGAAAAGCATGGAGGTATGCAAAAGCTGAAGAAGAGCGCTCTTGGAAAAGGAGGAGGTGTCACAAGAAATCAATAAAGAAGGCAGATGCACATTTATCATAAGACCATGTAATAAAACAGCAGGTGCCAATTATGATGAGAGACATATATAAATAGTATAGGAAAAACTGGCCCTGAAGAAAATATAAGCATATTTCCATAACTATTGGTATTGCGTAGATAACACGAGGTAACAGTCTGAGATATCATATGTGAGGGAGAGATAATTAATATGATTACCTTTGACCCCTCCTGCTCAAAATATCATGTAATTCAAGTTCAATGATATAAGTAAAGCACAGTTTGAAGAACAAGGAGCAGAAAGAACGAGTGTGAGGCTCCTCTTATAACGAATGCTATGCGTCATGGTAGCAGGCAATGTTGAATTTCCAATTCAATTCCTGAGATAACTTTGCCAATATTGTTGAAAAAGAAGCCTCCCTCTGTTTTAACAGGAGGAGGCGCTGCTTAACAGAAGCACGCACAGTTTTGATGAAGCGCGGCCTTACTATGTGAGGAGGCGCGGCTACGGAGCGCGTGAGATCCGAAGTGCGCAGCAGGGTGGAGCGGCAACCTCACCTTCACGCCGACAACCAGGAAATACTGCCGCTCCTCGCTGGAAAAAGCCATCAGAGCGGGCTACACAATCTCCGGCATCGGTTGAGCACGAAGAAGAGAATCAGGCAACACAGGTAAGCAGTAATAACCAGTCAGGGGTCCGTCTCATAGCGGAGCCCTAACTTCAGGCGGCCATCTTCCTGCGTGGCCAGACCACGCCCCTTCGCTCTCCTGTTTTAATACATACGGCCTGAGAAGTGTTCTTGCAAAATCAATATTAAAGGGTTGCTACCTATTTTTTTTATTTTTTTATTGTGGGCAGCAAGATTATCCTATGAGTCGTGTTTGTGGCTTTCCCTGCACTCCTTAGCGGGGCTCTCACCTATTAATCATAGCATGGCATGGGCAGCATGATTTTGGGCCCGTTGTAGCTGGTGGAGTAATATCTCTGGGATCCCCATTCCAAGTCACTTCTGCATTGTGGGATCCAGAACCCAATGCCTGCCCTGGTGCTGCCCTCAGAGCACCCTGTCACTCTGTCACCACAGCCTGGAGCTGGTCATCTCGTCTGAAATGTGTCACGTGAGATGAAGGGAGTGTTACACTGTCCTACCCAGTCATGATCAACGTCATCCTAGGATTTATTTTGACTTGTGCTAGGTTGCTGCATGCCACTCCTTCAAAAAGTCTGTATAGGGCATGGAGCATCTCTGATGGTGTCTCCCGGAAGTGGGGGGGAGGCGAACCAGAAGTAGAGGGCGTGGGAATGAAAACAGTGTCGGCGTGACCTCACAGGTGACTCCTCATTGTGTCTATGCTGGTGCACTGAAATCGTCCCTCACTGCGGCCCAATTCATAGAATGAACTTAAGACTCAATCCTAAACTTACTACTTTTGGCATTCACAGAATGCACTTACTACTTTTGGTATTCACAGAATGCACTTACTACTTTTGGTATTCACAGAAGTTAGGATTCTGTCTTAAGTTTGTCTTAAGACAAACTTAAAACAGACTTAAGACAAACTTAAGACAAACTTAAGACAGACATAAGACAGACTTAAGACAAACTTAAGACAGACTTAAGACAGACTTAAGACAGACTTAAGTTAGGATTTTGTCTGTCTTAAGTTTGTCTTAAGACAAATTTAAGAGAAAATCCTAACTTCTGTGAATACCAAAAGTAGTAAGTGCATTCTGTGAATACCAAAATAGTAGTAAGTTTAGGATTGAGTCTTAAATTCACTCTGTGAATCGGGCCCTGCGTGTCGAACTGCCATTGAGTGCATAGACTCCATAGATTAGTGCAAAGCCCTCAGTGTCTGGGCCCCATTGCTTGGGGAGTCCGTCCCCTACCGTAATCCTCATGTGGGGAAAATGAGTGCTTTCTCGCCGAGACTCGTAATGGAAGAATGTTTGTGGAAGCTCGTGGGACTGAGCGTGAGAGCCTGTGGTAGTTTTAACCCTGTATGCGGGTGACTTGACACGTCTGCGTTTACGGATTGAGACGAGAGACGTGGAAAATCTGCACACACAAAAATGTCAGGTGCCCCGTCTGCCGTCCCTGCAGGTCTCTTCTCTCATTGGAAGATAGGGGAAGCGATTGGTGTTGGATGGGCATTAGAAAAAGTTACCCAGGAGCTCAACCACCACAGGGCCACCAGCTTCAGCGCGTCAAAAGACCCTTCCTTTCTAGGGCCATTAACAAACGTAATGGTGCAAGTCTGAGTTATCCGCACTGGCAGTTATACCTGTTACTCAGGACCCCTGTGAGTTATCCAAGACCTACTGAAGTAGCTAACTAACCTTTAGAAACAAGTGTTCGGGTATTTTACTAGCCCTCTCAATTATATTCATTTTATTGACACCTGGTGGATGAAAGGCGGAGTCAGTGGGGGCTGGAACCGAACCCGTGGGTAGAGATTGTGCAGCGATGTGTGCAGCCAGGGCCAGACTCACAGGGTTCCCCAACTGGCCAAGCATCCATGTATTCACCTCTTTGCCAGACATGTTTCCTGTATCTGCATTGTTCCAAGAAGATGGTGACATCCTGATGCCCTTTGAACCCTCAGGTGACAGTAGTGCTGGTGCAATGGTCGGTAACACGTGGGTCAAACCGGCCTTCCCAAGGTGAGCCAGCTTCTAATTTGGAGCTTGCCTTATCTGCAGCGAGACACCCATCCATCCATCTGAAGATGAACAGCAGAGGACAAAGGCCGCTGTCACGGGCTGAGGACCAATCAGGGGCGCCGCGAGGGTGTGTTTAGAATCACACAAGGCGCTGGGTGGCTGCGAGGTACGAGGGCGCACCTGATTCGAAGGGCTAATCGTGAGAACGCTTCAGTTCACTTCAAGGCCCGGCTACTGCCTGTCCGCCCTCGGAGCTCGCTGGCCATCCCACGCTCGCCCAGAGATACCCATCTGAAGCCGGGACTCTCACAGCCCCCGACCGTTCTCAGCGGTCATTCCCCCGTCCCCACAGCCAGGGGGGCTTCGCTTTCTTCTCCATAGCCAGGGGTCACCTGTGGCACCGAGATGCAGCGAGAGATAGCCGAGGAATGCACACAATTGGCGATAAAGCGCCTTTACATATAGGTGCTTAAAGCGCTGAATGAGCGCCCCTTTGAAGGGCTCATCGCTCAGGCTGGAGGGGTCTTGTACCCCCGAGGGCCCCTCCGCAGCCTGAATGAATGTTTGTGTACATTATTTTAATGTTATTGTGTCTACTGGCGCCCCTCACACCAGCCGCCGGGCCAGAGGGCTAACGGTGTCACAATGGGACCCTAAAACCAAGGTACTCATTGAGAACAACGGATCAGCAAGAACAAAACAAAAAAACGTGACGAAAACGGCGAAACAGAACATGATATCGTAAGATAGAAACATGCAATGATATATTCAAGCAGAGAAAAAGAAAATAATACAACCTAACAGGACAGATGGTCGTACCTTCACATAACTGAACACAACAATATAAAACAACGAAGTGCAACACCATACCTGAACAATGTCACCTAACAGAATAACATAGCACAGAAGATGTGGCTTAATAGTCAGAGCTGCTGACTTTGGAGCTGTGGAACCACGGTCGAGTCTCGGCGTCAGCTCAACATCCTGCAATTCTGGAGAAATCACTTAGGGCCTTATTTAGGAGGCCTGGCAACAGTTTTGCGCTTCCATTGCGTCACTTTTTGTGACGCATCAGCGGCGTAAAACATGTCCCCTGTTGCGCCCTATTTACAAAGTGACACATCTAAGCAGATGCCTCACTTTGTAAACCCCTGCGCTACTTTATACCTGTGTCAGGTATAATGTATGCAGAGGGGGGCGTTCGCACGCAAATAAGCCTCATAGACGCGACGCAGTGAAATCTATGAGATTTCACTGCGCCACTTCTAGGACGCAAATGCGTCAATATATTACGCCTGCCTCACAGCAGGCGTAAGACTGACGCAAGCCCTTTCATGGGGCATGCCCAATGTCAAAGGACACATGGCTGGAGTTGCGTCAGTTTTGTGACACACTCCAGCAATGCGCCACTTTTGTGCCTACAGATACATCAGAAATACTGACGCATCTGTAACCCCTTGCAACATGATTCGTCATACAGTAAATATGATGCATCCATCATGTAGCAAGCAGGGCACACTGATAAGTGATGCACCGCTTCTTTCACGCAACGATGCGTCACTTCTCATAAATGAGGCCCTGAATTTTCCCATGCCTACTAAAATTGACTGTATCGGTGTGTAAAGTAATTGGTGCTCATGTAAAGCGTTCCAATTCCTTCGGGACACGTTCGCGCTATATAAAACTGAATAAAAAAAGAAGAGCACGGGACGTGCAAGAGGGAGTAGGCAGGAGGCACAGCAAACTCCGTGCAGGAGCAAGGAGCTGCAGAGGCGAAGAAGCCAGGGCATGTGCTAGGATCCCGGGTTGGCACCTGCCTTTTATCCTTCTGGGGTCGATGGAGCATGTACCATTAAACTGAGGAGTTCTTACGCCTATTCTATACATTCCTTAGAAATGACAAAACTATGGTCTATAGGGGTACGTAAAGTGACGTTTAAGTATTATGGTCCATGCATTCAGAGGCGCCCTTTGTCTAATCAGGTGATAACCCAGCTCAGGGCACTGGACCAATGGGGAAGGAACGGATGGACACAGGGGAGAGGCTTGTTCTTTATTTATTAATGCGCCCTCATCAAGAGCTAGCTCCTTATTACTGGTCAGTGAGCAAAAAGGTATTTAGGCACCGATCATACCGGCAAGTGCAGATTTACCACACTCTCGATGTTTAGCCATTCCATTTTTGCCAGAAAAACTGACGAAATCTGTGCAGAAAAAAAGGGAGGAAAGAGGGAAACATTCAGAAATCAGGTGCGCAAACTCTGATACAGCCCATCACCTCCATCCTCATGGAACTCCATTGGCTCCCCTTGCAGGCCTGCGCCATCTTCAAAACTCTATGCATCATTTACAAAGCAATAACCACCTGAATCCCTGCTCATCTTGCAGACAAGGTCCTCGTCTCTGGTGGTTCCCGGCACAACCGTAGCCAGGGCACCATCATTCGACCAGCACCCCTGCTCATCTTGCAGACAAGGTCCTCATCTCTGGTGGCTCCCGGCACCCCTGTAGCCAGGACACCATCACTCGACCAGCACCCCTGCTTAACTCTAAGACAAGCTCCTCGTCTCTGGTGGTTCTCGTCACACCCGCAGCCAGGACACCTTCACTCAACCAGCACCCCTGCTTAACTCTCAGACAAGCTCCTCGTCTTTGGTGGTTCTCGTCACACCAGCAGCCAGGACACCTTCACTCAACCAGCACCCCTGCTTAACTCTCAGACAAGCTCCTCTTCTCTGGTGGTTCTCATCACACCCGCAGCCAGGACACCATCACTCGACCAGCACCCCTGCTCATCTTGCAGACAAGGTCCTCGTCTCTGGTGGTTCCTGGCAAACCCGTAGCCAGGACACCATCACTCGACCAGCACCACTGCTTAACTCTCAGACAAGCTCCTCATCTCTGGTAGGTCTCTGCACACCCGCAGCCAGGACACCATCACTCAACCAGCACCCCTGCTCATCTCGTAGACAAGGTCCTCATCTCTAGTGGTTCCTGGCACACCCGTAGCCAGGACACCATCACTCGACCATCACCCCTGCTCATCTCGTAGACAAGGTCCTCATCTCTGGTGGTTCCCGGCACACCCGTAGCCAGGACACCATCACTCGATCAGCATACCGCTTATCTCGCATCCAAGCTCATCTTCTCTGGTGGGTCTCTGCACACCCGTAACCAGGTCACCATCACTCGACCAGCATACCGCTTATCTTGCATCCATACTCATCATCTCTGGTGGGTCTCAGCGCACCCGCAATCAGCACACCATCAGACTGCAGGCAAAGAAGTGTAAAAAAATAAATAGTAAACAAGACACCAGTCTTTTCCCATTTATGCACCCAGGATCTGGAACACGACCAGGACCTTCTGCAATTTAGAAGAGTCGAAAATGAATCTATTTACAATTAATTAACCAGCCACATCCCAGCTTCCTCTCCTCTTAACCGTTGACTTTATGGTTTGAACATGTACAGCACTCGGCTGCCTTTTTGGCGAGGTTTGCGCTATAGAAGTACCATCGACATACACACATACACACACCTCATTATTTTTATGGCCCAAGCTCAACCACAACTGTTTCATTTTCTTTTCTGGCTGCTATACGCTCTCTTTCCGTTTCGTATTGGAAAACTATCAGCCTTTTTTGTTTTTATAAACCTAAATTCTTGGCTTTCACCAAATACTCTTAGGTTCATCTGACGCTTCAGTGTATCGTAAAGCTCCCAAAAATCTTAAAATGTAATTGCGTGCTGAACACATACACTTGGATGCCTCCTTCGTGCCCTCCAGCACAGAAGTGTGCAGTGGTATGTACCTGGAGAATACTGCACCCCGTGGCGTCCATCTTCCCCTGAGTGGTTTCACCGGTCTGAACTACTAGGCTCCACATAACGAGGCTCGAGGTCTTTTGAGACACACTCTTGGTTGGAAGTTCCTGATGATCAGTTATGATGCAATTTCAGCTAGGAAAACCTGTGAAATACAGTGGGGCATATTACCAACAACTAGCGATATTTATCGCTAAGTAGGGTTAGCGGCAATTTTTTTATCACCGCGCATCGCCGAGATAACGTGCTATTAGCAACGTTTATCTCAAAAGTGATAATATTTCCGGCGATAGCAGTGAAATCCGTGAATATCGCTGAGAATACAGAGATATTCACGCATTATCGCTAACAGGGTCTTAGCCATTATATCTACCTCCCATTGGATATAATGGCTAAGAACTGGTGTGAGCAGGCGTTAGATTTTGGAGAAATTTGCGCTTAGCGCGAATATTTCCATTGCTACGCCTGCCTTGCTAATAGGCGATAGCGACATTAGCGACGGCTTTCAGTCGCTAACAGGTTGGGTACGCCCACTTTGCATGTCATTAGCGATAAATATCGCTGACATTCAAAGCGGGCCCCAAACCGCTCGCTATCGCCTACAAGCTGTCGCTAACTGCTGTTAGCGACAGCTTGCTAATAGGGCGATAGAATTATAGCCGCTTAGCGGCCGAAAACGGGTACTAAAGCGGCAATAATCACATATCGCCCGCCTTGGTAATATGCCCCAGTATTTTTAACCTTCTGAAACAAACCTCAAAGAGGAGTCACTTGAAAAAAATCACTTAACTACAGGAATAATTCCAATCTAACAAAATAATGGTGAGAATTATACACATTATTTTGATTCTACCATCTCTCGGCCCGTCCAAAACAGAAAAAAATGGAAAGGAATGGCCGGTATTTGTTTCTGAAGAAGGTAGGAGCTGCAGTGCTTAATTTGAGCGTATGGTTTCCGGTGTTCAGCACCGGCACTTCATTGTCAGCACCGTCACTTATGGCAGTCTGCCATATGGTGGAACCATTTGTCTAATTTAGAGATCTGAACAACAGCAGCCGTTTATTAATTCAATATACTTTAAAGTATACTAATACCTGCCACCCACGCCATTCTTTTAGTTTTGGGACACAGATTAGTCTAAAATGTCACACTTGTAACTTGTGTGCTGGTTTGCTGGTTCTGTCATTGGCTGCACTGGTAGGGGCAATGTGTGGCACAAGCTACTGTGGCCTCCTGACAAGAGCCCAGGCTCCTATTTTGAAGTGTATTTGAAAAATATCAGTGTCATCTGAGCGAAGATCAGGTACTAGAACACGTTCTACAAATGAATCAGGCTATCCATGACGATGGATAAACTCCTTCCGGGGCACGTTCTCTGACAGCCTTCCTGTTCACACACTCAGCCACCATCTCTACTGCAGACCTTCTAACCATAGGTACAAGCAGAAGTTTCCATCGCATGACAAGTTACTGTAGAAACAGACAAAGGACTTATCGATGGGATGACAAGATACTGCACACACAAACAAAAGACCAATGCGACAGATTGAATCCTATCTCTGGATCCATCCAACCAGGGATCAAAACACACGCTACAGATGGGAAAAACAGCCCGAAGGGATCCACAACTGAAAGAGCTTGTTTTTCTTTTCTCTGAAAAGACTTCGGTGCTTCACATATGCAAGGCAAAACAAAGCACAGAGTAAAATTTTCTTGGAATTAATTATTTCAGCTTTACTTCCAGTTCTATGTGCAAAGTGTTGGGGGCTGGTGTGAGAGGTCGGTAGGAAATAGACTTTCGTGTAAGGCTCGAAAAAGTATTAGCTAATTAAGAGGTCGTATTCTGGCAATGTTATAATTTTCTTTGAGTCTTCGCCTGAGCCCCCTTCTGCTTCTTTGTTAGACTGGCATTGTTTGTTATCAAACAATTAACTACTGAAAAGCAGGTGTGCCTTTCATCTTTTATTATAAGCACAGGCCAGCAAGGCCCTGCTCCAGCTGGACGCAAAAAGTACAAAATCAGACCCATTTGTACTTTTTTGCACCTGCTTTTCACTTAACGCCCGTGTGAGTTGAGCACAGATACTGCTCATCTACTGTTTCCCCTCAGATCACCCAGGCCAAACGAGGAGGAAGTTGTGCACTTGGGGTAATAGTATGCACAGCATTTGTATTTGCGTGTTACAGCAGGCGAACATAAAATGAGGCTGTTTCATAGTGTCAGAAGCAAACTCCTACTCTTAAATGCTCTGTGTTAACCAAGGACCAGCTGAGAGCTTGGTGGGAGACAATTTAGGAAATTTGCTGGACTAAACTGGCATCAGTAGAATCTGAGGGGCAGATATATGTCGACTTGCGGCACTTTTGCACCGCCGTTTCGTCACTCCTGTGATGCAGCGGCGGTGTAAACCCTTCGCCACGTTGAGACATACTTACATCGTGACGCATCTATGGAGATGTAAATGTAAATGTAAATGTAAATGTACAGGAATTTATATAGCGCAAATCACCGAGCGGTTTCTAAGCGCTTGCTTAGGGAACCCGTCCTGGTATTCCCCTGTGAGATAACCCCGGCAGGGTATCCACAAGGTGGAGGCCAGGCATCCCGCCGCGAGGGGTCGTTGTGGAGATTAAGCAAGCTATTGCCCAGAGTCGCAGAGTGTGAACCCGTGAATCGAGTAGGCACCGGAGCGAGAATTGTCGAGTCCATGGATATTTTAGGACTCAAGACCCCGCCGAGCCGGGAATTGAACCCTGGTCCCGGGCTGCCCTCTGCTTCCAGGTCTGCCTCCTTTAACCAGTGAGCCACACTTCTCCACTCTGCCTCCTTTAACCAGTGAGCCACACTTCTCCAGATGCGTCACGGTGTAAGGCCCTGCGCCACATGAAACCTGCGTCAGGTTTCATGTGGGCATTTCCAAGCAGGGGTGGGCGTTTCTGTCGCAGGAAAGCCCCTGAAAAGTGACTCAGTGAAATCTACAAGATTTCACTGAGTCGCTTTCCCAACGCTGATGCTTCAAAACCCTGCGCCTGCTTGCAGCAGGCATAAGGCTTGATGCACCACGTTAGAGATAGGGCAAGTTGGAATAGTGCTGGAGTTGCATGCCGCACGCAACACAACTTCAGCACTGCGCCAACTTCACTCCCTAGATGCGACACGCAACTGTTTATTCATGCGCCATGATGCGCCGCATTGTAAATGTGGCGCATCATGGGTGGCGCAAGGATAAACTTGCGTGCCGTATCTTTCCTGGCGCATCTCTGCTGGTTTGCATAGATGCGTCAGGACACATAAATGTACCCTCGAGATTTTGGGAAAATTAAAAGCATGCAACTACATTATTGTGATAATTACAAAGATAGTGGCCATGACTCACACAGTTGATATGCTTTTGAGTAAGTTTACACTTTTTAGTTAGTATACTACTTTTTATTATTCTCAAGCTGCACTTTGTAGTAGCTTAAATTTTTATACTAACCAGGCCGTTGATATCCATACTAATATAATAAAGAGAGAGCCCAAACCTTCGAGGCGGGTAATCTCAGGAACCACAGCACCAATCACAACACCCAATACAGCGTTGGAAAGGGCAGTTGCAGCACAAGGACATAGGCTATGCAGACGCCCACCATATACATTTAAAAGGTAAAAGAACCGTGCCAGCAAAGTAGTCCCTTGTGGGCGTGTCTGCGTTGGGCTGTGGGCGTGTGCTGGGGGCGTGACAAATGCTGTGGGCATGTGGTACGATCCGCCCAACATGCCATGTCTCATACTGTGTGCTAATCCGACCCTGCTCCCTTTAAATACCCCGGCCCCCCATATTCATAACCCACCCCTACTCCTTAAAACACCCCAACACCCTTAAACACTAACCCATCTTAACCCTATAATTATACCCTGTACCCCCAAACCCAAACCTATCCCTAAACCCTAAAAATACCCCTGTACCTCAAAACCCAAACCTATCCCTGAACCCTAAAAATACCCCTGTACCCCAAAACCCAAACCTAGCCCTGAACCCTAAAAATAACCCTGTACCCCAAAACCCAAACCTACCCCTGAACCCTAAAATAACCCTGTACCCCAAAACTCAAACCTAGCACTGAAACCTTAAAATATCCCTGTACCCCAAAATCCAAACCTACCCCTGAACCCTAAAAATACCCCTGTACTCCAAAACACAAACCTAGCCCTGAACCCTAAAAATAACCCTGTACCCCAAAACCCAAACCTACCCCTGAACCCTAAAATACCCCTGTACCCCAAAACCCAAACTTACCCCTGAACCCTAAAAATACCCCTGTACCCCAAAACCCAAACCTAGCCCTGAACCCTTAAAATACCCCTGTACCCCAAAACCCAAACCCACCCCTGAACCCTAAAAATACCCCTATACCCCGAAACCCAAACCTAGCCCTGAACACTAAAAATAACCCTGTACCTCAAAACCCAAACCTATCCCTGAACCCTAAAAATATCCCTGTACCCCAAAACCCAAACCTAGCCCTGAACCCTAAAAATACCACTGTACCCCAAAAAACAAATATACCCCTGAACCCTAAAATACCCCCGTACCCCAAATCTAGGCCAGAATCCTTAAAATACCCCTGTACCCCATCACCCAAACCTACCCCTGCACCCTAAAAATACCCCTGTACCCCAAAACCCAAACCTAGCCCTGAACCCTAAAAATAACCCTGTACCCCAAAACCCAAACCTACCCCTGAACCCTAAAATACCCATGTACCCAAAAACCCAAACCTAGCCCTTGAACCCTAAAAATACCCCTGTACCCAAAAACCCAAACCTAGCCCCGAACCCCTAAAATACCCCTGTACCCCAAAACCCAAACCTACCCCTGAACCCTAAAAATACCCCTATACCCCAAAACCCAAACCTAGCCTTGAACCCTAAAAATACCCTTGTACCCCAAAACCCATACCTATCCTTAAACCCTAAAACTACCCCTGTACCCCATAACCCAAAACTATATCTGAACCCTTAAAATACCCAAACACCCCAAAACATATACCTCAGTACCCCAAAACATATACCACTTTACCCATACTTACCTAATCCAAACATTAAAAAAAACATGCTTTTACCATTCATGCATTTACAACGAACATCGTTGTAAATGTATGCGTGGTAAAAGCATATAAAATGTAATGCCATGCATTATAATGGCATTGCGGAGTCATGGTACTTTCGTAATGAAAGTATGCAGAGTGATGGCATGCGGAAAGAAAGTTGCGGAATAATGGGTATTTACCCTCCCGCGGTAAGTACATTGGTGGCACGGCGGCCCACATCTCCAGCAACATACTCATATTTTTTCACCACCCATTTGAAAAATGCACAGGTCTCTCTCATTGATGGCCAGCACAGACATACACTTTTAGACACACCTCCCGCCACAAGTTCTGGAATTGCGAACTTTAGAGGTGGGGAGCTACGTTCGAATCTCGGCATCAGCTCAACATCCTGTGATTCCAGGCAAATTGCTTTGCCTCCCCGTGCCTACCACAAATTAATGTGTTCTTCTGTAATGTAAATTGTGCTCCTGCCATGTTGTCGAGTTCGCGCTATATAATATTGCAAGGAAAAATAAAGTAGGGAAACTTGAGTTCACACACTACTGAACGCGCACTCTTAAGTGCATCAGCAGTGCACTGTGAATCAGAGCGTTTCACAGGCCTGTCACAGATAAGAAATGCTATCTAAACGAAATCCTACAAAACAATATACTACTGGCCGTCAGCAATTCATACCCGGACAACGTCGGGACGGGTTGCTAGTATATAATAAAAAGCAGGTGGGCCAAGGCGCACCCTTGTCTGACCCCCCTGCCGATAGCAATGGGCCCCGAAACCTCTCCCCCGCCCCAATCCTTACTTGGGCCTTATTTTTGACCTTGATATTCTTGACACAATATTTTGTCCCACAATACGTTTGGTTTCGATATTCTGCATAAACACCAGCCTGTGACCAAAGTACATTGCTCATCTCTGAGGAATGATCCATTGGCAGAAGATTACACTTTGGCGAATGTGCATTCTTTAAATCGATAGAAGACTTGATTAGGTGAATTGTTGTGAGGCTTCAGTCACAAGGTTCACCATCAAGAGCAGAATATAATAATAAATAATAATTCTGTATTTGTAAAGCGCACAGCTACCCATAGGTTTCCCAGCGCTGGAGGCCGTCTGGAAGATTAGGCAAGCTATTGCCCAGAGTCACATAGTGCTGGGCAGACCCCTGCCACTGGTGCCGGAGATCAAACCGTGATCCCCAGCTTCCGGCATCAGTCGCCCTGGCCGCTGCGCCACACCTCTTCCAATACAAGAGAAGCGGGACTTAGCATAGGACTAGCTACAAGTGCAATGTAAGATGCAGAAAATAACAGTATTTTGTTTCTTGTGAATCTAGACATGGAAAGATATTGAGTTTTGGTGACTAGTAATAATAATGCTATATTTTATGGAACAGTGACAGTGCACTGTGACCATAACACAATAGACTAAGATGCCTCGAATAGAGGTGCAGCAGTGGCAACTATGTATAGGCACGCTGGAGTCCCAGTTCCGATAGCATCATGAACAAAGGAATATTAAACAGTGACTTTCTTTTTATCTCTATGACCCTGAACTAGAACACCTAAAAAAAAAAACTGTTACTCCCTGCAATACAATACAATACAGTACACTTCACAATCGCAAGTGGCAACGTGAGTTGTAAGGAAAAGACAAAGGACAACGTGAACGATGAGGAAGGAATGTTACTCCCCTTCCCTCTACTATCTCTGACAGAGGTTGAGTCCCTCTGCAACAAAATCAAATCAGGCTCCACAGCTGACCCAATGAAACTGATCAATTTAGTAAATTTCGATAACATCTTCTACTGGTCTGTGGTGAGCTGATCAGCCTATCTCTGACTACGGTAATAGTACCTACTGCATGGAAGCATGCCAAAGTTGCCCCGTTGTTGAAAAAGCCTTCTTTGGACGCCTCCAAACCTGAAAATTATCGTCCCATATCGCGACTCCCATTTTTGGCTAAAGCCACTGAATCCTATGTGAATTCCATCCTTACAAAGTTCGTAGACTCCAATGAGATATTGGGCTCTTCACAAAATGGCTTTAGATCACGCCACAGTACTTAATCCGCCTTGTTGGCGGTGACGGAGCAACTACGAAGCTCTTTAGATGAAGGAAACTCTGCAGCTTTGATTCTTCTTGACCTCAGTGCTGCGTTCGATACGGTATCCCATGAGATCCTATTGCATCGCTTGCAGGAGATAGGTATTGGTGGCACTGTACTGGCCAGGTTCAAATCATTTTTGGATGGCAGAACACTTCATGTTACTGCACCCCCCTACTGCTCTCGGGAAAATGCTGTCCATCATGAAGTCCCGCAGGGATCGACGCTGAGTCCCACGCTTTTTAATATCTATTTACAACTCCTTAGGGTGGTGGGAAAAAACAGAGGACTGTCATTAGTATTGTATGTAAATGACACCCAACTGGTTATCTATCTCCTTCTCCAACAAATGCCAGCATAACCGTACCAAATGCCAGGAAGATATGCTGGCTGTAGCAGACTGGATGACAGCTAAGTGCCTGCAGATTAATGCCAGTAAATCCGAAATTTTGCTGTTAGGAAAAGATACCCATTTATGGACAGAACAATGGTGGCCAGACGCGTTGGGGTCCACGCACTCGCCCAAGGAGGTGTACAACACTTGGACGTATGGGTGGACAGTGCCCTGTCCTTCGAAGCCCAAACAAAAGCATTTGCAGGGGTATGTTTTGGGCTTCTACGTGGACTGTTAGTGTTTTTTTCGACCCACAAACTCGCCAGATCATTATCCAATCTATGATCCTGTCTAGATTGGACTATTGTAATTCCCTGTATTTATGCACACACAAATCTTGGATTCAGTGCTTGCAGGGGGTACAAAACACAGCAGTATGTACTCTTTTTGCGCTCTTTAAATTTTGCTCTGTATCAAAGCTCTTGCCTAAATTACACTGGTTGGCAATTGACAAGAGAATTCATTTCAAGACCTTATGCTCTGCCCATAAAATTCTCATTCAACGAGCGCCTTATATTCTATCTGATCTTCTCATGCCCTATTCACCACGACGCATACTGTGCTGAACGGATCTACATTCATCATGTGTCCCCCGAGTCAAAAGTACAAGAGCTGGAGGTCGCTCTTTTAAGGCATTGACGTCCGCACTCTGGAACTCTCAAGTGTGACCATCAGAAGTATTCAGAATCATCTGGCTTTTAGAAAGGCCATAAAAACCTGGCTTTTCCCGGTCTACTCCTTGCCTCCTGTTTTCCCCTCCATGCAAGGTTATATCTACTTTTTAGCACTGATACGCCCAGTCGCTGGGGCAGCCATGCGCTATACAAATCTTATAAAATAACAATGCGAAATTACTGGAGTAATAGAGTCCACCTAAAGTAAGTGCAGAGAGCAATATTTGTTTCCGACATAGATATGTTTATTCTGTCCCGTTGGATGCAGGTAAATGTTCAAGGATGTCTGTTTGTTAGAAATGTTGACAATGTTAGGATAATCAGAACCCATTGTAGGCAGTAGTCAACCTTTCTCAAAAGAGTGTGTATGTAGAGAGTGGTAAGGGATCTGGATAGCTTACAAATAATTTCAGTTCTCTCTGCATATTGAGATGCTGTGACCTAAGTGTGGTACATAAGATAAAGAGAATTGTAATTTATGTTTCAATGATTGGTGTCAATCTTAATTCAGTGAGTAGATGCAGGTAGTCAACCTTGCATTGGTCCAGTGAGTTAGAAGAAACTAACACATCATTCACATATTGAACCAGTGCAGCTCCTTCTGGGAAGATGTGAGTGGCCAGGTCTTTTGTGAAAGCCTTCAAAAAGATAGAAGGTGATTCTTTATATTCTTGGGGTAATCTAGACCATACGATATTGCACCAAGAATATGTGAAGGTGACAACACTGACTGAATGTGTTGGGATGAATAAGAACGCAGAATTTAAATCTGGAACAGTGGTCCATGCCGTTATAGCCAGTATAGATGACAGAATACTGGCAGTGTTGGGTACAACAGGAAAACTCTGACTTACAACATCATTAATAGCTCATAAATCTTGCACAAAATGATATGTTTCTTCACAAAACTTTTTGACCAGTAGAACAGGAGTGTTACAGATGCTCACACTAAGTACACAAATTATATCTTTCTGCAAGCAACAATGACTGGGTGAATTGCAGCCTCTTCTTCCGAATATAAGAGATATTGGGGAACGCATAGAAGGCTTTTCATGGGATTCTCATTTATCTTTATTGTCTCAGCAGTGAGAACATAACCAATATCACCAGCATGTTTGCACCATAAAATAAAAGGACCATGTTCTAGCACATCAAACATTGATTGGCATGGAGATTTAGTGTTATGGGTTTCATATTGAGTAATTATTTTCATGTAAGACTGCTAAAGCATTTTTATATTTTCCATCAGAACATTCAAATAGACACCTCACTGGTACAGTCCAGCCTACATTTCAATTTGCATAAGAGATCTCTTCCCAGAAGAGTTGCAGTTGAGGTGGGGCTTAAAAGAGAGCCTTCTGGTTAGTGATGGGAAGCATAGAGACAGACACAGGGTTCATCATATAATGAGGAACAGTCATGTTTCAACTCTCAAGTGCATCAATAGGTTTTCCCTAGAAAGATTTTGAAGACAATTCAAGGTTTTCAGGACAGGCATACTAGCTCCAGTGCCAAGAAGGCGCAAGATGGGCCCTCCGTTAACGACACCGATCAACACGGATTAAAGCACACACAGAGCAGTTGGCTCCTTTTGAGTTGGTTTATAAGGTGGGCTATTCATTTTTTGGAATCTGAGGATATCCAGGTTGCTCGGGTTTTTTGTTTGATCTCTTAGGATAATCTCATTTCCAGTGCCCTGGCTGCTCATAATTGAAACTTTAAGAACCATCAGGCATAGCAGAATCACCCTTCCCAGGCCATTGCTTCTGTTTGGGTAACCCTTATTCCTGTCCAGTGTGGTCATTCTGCCTTCCTCTTCTACCCCTGCACCCCCCTGTGACAGTTTGTTGGAAGAATTGCATTTTTAAGGACATTAGCTTGGATTCAGGAGATTCCTTCTTCTTTTCCTGTACATCAACACAATGATTTGCAGCAAAAGGCAGATCAGAAAGACCTTTAGTTTGCCTCCCTATGAAGATGATACCCAGCTGCCGCTGCGCTTAGGAAGCAGTCTCTGAACAAATGCAGCGCTAACAGCTTCTTGAGCACCTTCAGTAGAACTGGCAATAGTAGCACAGAGAACTAATACATCTTTAGAATGATAAAGGTGATCTGCTGGAGTTTCACCCTTGTTATGTTTGCAGTTAATAATCTTGGTCCATTCTGTTTTGATTGGACATACTTCATAAACAACATTCAATAAGGCATCTTTAGCAGCAACTAGAGCAGCTTCATCAAAGGATATTTCTTGTGCCAATTGGCTTTGTTTATAACAAATCTGTCAATTCATTTGGCATAATAATTCAGGACAAATGACTAACAATAGCACCGTTTAGATGGACTTTCTCAACTTTAGATTTTCTTGCCCCATCGCCTCTCTTCATCCTCATTCAGATCGAAGGACACAGCTGAGTGCCAGCCAACCTTGTGCCACAGCACATCCTGTGATGGAGATGAGGTATCAGGGCAGTGGCGGCTGGCATGGATCAGGAGTTGCATGGCAAAGGGTGGGGGGAGGGGGTAAAGAAAAAATAAATGAAACTTACCTTTTGCTGCATCTTGTCTCTCTTCCGTCATCTCTCTGTGTCGTCCCTTCGCTTGGCCGGAACAGGAAGCACCCAGGTTCCACTGACCAATCACAATGCTGCAATACAGCATTGTGATTAGTCTGAGCGCTGTGGAAGCCTGGGCATGTTCTCCGCCCAGACTGTAAGGCTGCCTGGGTGGAGAACATGCAAAGTGCCCAGGAGGGCCGTCCAAACAGTCATTGCGCACTCACGGAGTGCCCACCACTCCTCCCCCTGCTCTCAGAGCAGAGCAGCCCCTCCCCACCTGTCCTGAAAGACGCCACAGCAGGAACAAATAAAATGATAATAACAACAAGTTATCATCATTTAAGTTTTCCTTTATTTACTCTGCTAAAAGCAGTGGGGCAATGCTCCGCCGCCTTAGCGGAGGAGCCGCCACTGTATCAGGGTATAAAGTTTAAGGCTGGGTCTAACAACTCGTCCTGTCTGTTATCATGGGGGAGGTAGGAAAGGTTCTTACACAACTCTACACTGGCCCCCTTGCATTTGGAGCACTGTTCACAGCCTTTTGGGACTGTTAGAGGTTTCGCAGAGCTAGATGAGCCCACTTCTTTGGTTCACACATCCATCTGCTTGAGTCTGTGCTGAGGTACCCCTGCCCTACACTTGCTCACACTCCCTAAGATCCTCCTGCTCTAAACTGTAGAATCCACTCACACTTATAATTCCTCTTCTCCTGGCACCACTCTGTACCTAGCCAAACCGATGTATCCCTTCATCACTTACCCAAATGCCAATTTCAGCTTTAATTGTGAGTCTATATACAGTCATTAAACATAATCAGGCTTCATATTTCCTAAACGTTGGAGCTAGTTAGCACTGTCTGGCTTGCTCAGTGAGTCAAACACTCCATCTTACGCTTGTCAAGTGTGGGCGTCATGTGCAGTTCTGTTCGGCTCAACTCCCCACTTTCGGTCATGTGCAAGCACTTCCTGGCAACCATGCACCAGATCTGTCAAAGAAACTCTGTGCTCAATCCAATTAAAGTCTTATAAAGAAATATATATGTGTCTGTGAATGATAGAATCAGTTACCAAGGTAGTACCCCAGCCACCGTAAAATAGTGAGCACTGCTAAGGAAAGGAAAGGCACTAATAAAACCTTAGAGCCCGCCGTAGTGGGCTCTACCGGTCATTATAGGCCCGCTGCAGAGATAAAGAACGAGCCGAAGGCTGTGTTTATGCTGTGAAAGCTCTTTCCAGAAAGTTGAACATGTGTTCTTGGCATGTTATGACAGTAGCTTGGGTCCCAGGTTTCTTGTCTAGTTTGATATAGATCTGGGGTATCACCAGCATTTATTTGGACATTTACTAATTAGCGGGGGCACGTGGAGTTGGAGAGCAGTGGGCATGAGAGGGATGCCCCTCTAGTATGCCACATGCTTCTGCGCTTGAGGATGACTCCTTTAGCATAACCTTACTTCTTGGAGAGAAAGAATCGGATCCACTTCTGGGTGGATACTGACCTCCAATCTCTCAGCCTTTCCTAGTACAGCGCTGCGAGAGCGTTGGGTGTAAGATCACTATGGGAGAATGCGGGTGTAGTGTGCTCAGGTACACACTCACATCTACACGCGTTATTACATCTTCTCAGAAACACCACTTTCCACTGATTGTGACCTTATTGTGCTTAGGTGATTGATTAAAAAAAAAAAAAGACCTTCAGCCCTTTGTTATTCATTCATCTGTCTTTACTTGGCAAAGGTGCAACCACAACACACAGTGCATAGAAACAAAGACATAGGTGTATCGAATTATACAAATTAAGGGGATCTTCTGCATCTAGCAATCTTTGTATTGAGTCTTTGGTTGGAGGGTGTGTGTCCACAACTCTTTGATCATTTAGTGGGAGGTTGATCAGGGCCAACAACTTTGAGGTTGGAGGAGGAGGTCTTGAAAGCCTATTTGAAGAGGACATATCCATATTGCTTCTTAGCTTGCTAATGCCTCGTGGTGGTAGTAGTACTCAGTGTATGCCAAAAAAGCGGAGATAAAACTATCACCCTATTTACAAGAGGGTGCTAACATGCATAATCGCATGTTAGCACCCTTTTTCCCAACGCCTTCCTTGCATCTCTAATGAGATGCAAAGTGGGCGTCACTGGGCGTACCCCGGATGGACAACCTTGCAAATATCACTGATGTTCACATTGCGATATTTACAAGGCTGCCCCAGCATTTTAGCAGACGTTAGTTTTTGGAGAAAACCGTTGTTTTCTCCAAAAACTAACATCTGCTAAAATGCTGACTTACCTATCCCTAACATTGGGGTGGATTACGCTGATATGACTCTGTGGGTCGTATCAGCAAGGTTATCGCCGTTTTGCAGGGAACATCGCTGGAAAACCAGCGATGTTCCCTGCAAAACGGCAAAAACCTCTCTGGAATTTTTATCGTCCTGGAGAAACGCGTGGTCAATAACGCGGTACCAGGGCGATAAATTCCAGAGATAGCCTGCGATAAAAAAATTATCGCTAAGCACGACCAGCGATAATTATCGCTGGCCGTTGATCATATGCCCCTCTATTTTTCTTCCATCTATCTCTCTATTTTGATCCCCCTTACTCTCCCATCCCTCTCGTCTCTCCCATGCTGTCTCTTTCTAATTTATTGCTCCCTCGCTCTCTTTTGTTCTGTTTCTTTATTTATTCCTCTTCCTCTCTCTTACTGCCTTTCTTGCTCTGTGTCTGCCTGTCCCGTCTGTTTCTCGCTCTTTCTCTCTCTTCTGAGTGGAATCTCTACTGAAGGGCTATCTACACACCCATGATGGATAATGCATCTCACATAGTTCTGTGTGTGAGTGTCTTGAGCAAATCCGGAAGCAATGGGGGCGTTACTCCTTGAGTGACAGGTTTTGTGTACTATATTGGGATCATTTCAATCTAGAGCAAACAAACAGTAGCAGAGGTCCTTTGAACTCTTTGGGATTTTTCCCACTTTGCTTATGCACAATTTCTGTAGGATTTTAGCTAAGATTTCTTTTTGCTGAAACAAAACTTACATTTAATTCATGTAGTTTTGGGTAGTTTGCCAAGTTTATCAAGAGATTGGATGTGGTGTGACAACCAGAGCTGCCGACTTTGAACTGGAAAACTAGGTTTGAGTCTTGGCAGTCGGCTCAACAGTCTGTGATTCTGGGCAAATCACTTAATCTCCCCACGCCTACCAAAAACGAATGTGTCCTTATGTAATGTATCTGGTGCTCAAGTAAAGCGCTCCAGTACCTTTGGGTCTCGTTTGTGCTGTATACAAAATGCAAAATTTTTAAAAAGTTTGTGCTTCTGTACTTCATGAAACTTTGTCTGTGGATGACAATACTTACAAAATAGTTCAGGATATGGAATTATCTCGGATACATTTTGGCAAGTGTTTTTTCTGACTAAAAGTGGGTTTTCTTCCTAATATTTTCTAGAAAACCTTCCAAATGTCCTACTTCTTCTTTTAGTATTAAAGCTGTTTATTGACAAATGAAGATACGCACATACATAGTACAACGCAATATATGTCCAAAACAGTAATATGATAGACGTCATGCTAGAAGAAAAAACAACAGTAGCCCAAGTTAGACATAGCGTGGCTGCGAGACCACTGCCATGATCGAAGGGTCTATCTGAGCAAGCATGTGAGTATCCAAACATAGAAACAATAACTAAATCCCATTCCCCGATTTCCGTTTTCCCCCCCAACTACCCACCCACCACCCCTGTTCCAGGTCCAGTATCCTCCTGCATCCACAGTATCATCTAGCATGATGATCCCAAACCTTCTCCCCGCGATAGCCGCAGTAACTGTAAGTATCTGGGACAGGTCACTTCTCTGAATTCCGTTGCCAGTAATGATAAAAAGGGCTGCCACAGTTCTGGATATTTGTCACCCTCCCCCTTCACAATCAGGGACAACTTTCCATACCGAGGACATTCCAGAGACGGTAAAACCAACCCTGAAAGGTGGGGATGTGTGTGGTATGCCAATGGGATTGAATATTCTGTAGCGCGGAACCCAAGGCTATGGCAATCAGTCGGCCCCGGCGTGAGCGCAGCGGGTAAGTAATGGGATTGGGCAGTCCTAGCCAAACATAGGCAGGGAATCTTGGGATAGACGTATCAAAGTGTGAGTCCACTTCATCCAGGACCAGCTTCCAATATTCCTGCAACTGGACACAGTCCCATAGTAGGTGAACCAGAGTACCCCTCTCTCCACACCCGCGCCAACAGGGCACCTCCTGCGTGTGCTCCATCTCGTGGAGCTTCTCCGGGGTGTAATACCAATACGAAGTGATCTTAGTGAGGGTGTCGGTCGATGCCCATATGGTAGGCAGAGTGTCGTGCCCGATAAGAAATACCCTCCCAGTCTTTGTTGCTAAGTGTACGCCCCAAATCCTTTTCCCAGCGTGCTTTCCCTGAGTTGTAAATATGTGTATATCGGCCTAAAAGCATGCGGTAAAGGTCCGATATGAGCTTTTTGTCTGACCTTCTCGGGATCAGCCAATATTCGTAGGGACTAAGTCGCCGATCTGCCCCTTCCCTGATCTGCCCGTTAAGTGCCCAGTGTCGCGCCTTGGAAATATCGGAGCCGTTCCTGTTCAGGCATAGCAAATTCTTGTCGAAAGGCGTCAAAGGGAATGACCCCCTCCGCTGAGTAGAGATGGAATAAGAACCTGCATCTCGCCGGGCGCCACCGAGCAAAGGCTGTTGTGTCTTGACCGGGCCCAAAATCAGGGTTATCCAGCAGGGGCGTAAGCGGAGACGGAAAAGTCGTGAGCTCGTGCTTAATGTTCACAAGATCCCATACCTCCAGCGGGACCCTTGTAATATATGAAGAGTAGAGATTAGGGGGACGGTGTTGCCTTCGAAGGAAGGGAACCTTCTGGAGCGGGCGGCCCGCCACCGCCTGGTCTTGAAAAAGCCAGTGCTTCTCGGATTCCCACCTGCTCCATTCCATTAGCGTCCGCAGCTGCGCCGCTTGATAGTATAGCAACAAGTCTGGGAGCCCCAGTCCACCCCTCTCAGGCGGCAACGTTGCCAGCCGAAGTTTCATTCTCGGCCTCCCGCCATTCCATATAAACTGAGCCAGCTCAGATTGAGTCTGGCGGATCCATCCCTCCAGTGGCCGCAGAGGTATGGCACGGAACAGGTAGAGAATTTGCAGGAGGATCGTCATTTTTATAGCGGCCACTTTGCCCAACCAGGATAGTGGAAGGTGTCTCCATCTACCCAGCTCCGACCTGACAGTCTGGTGAATGCGGGCATAGCTTAGACGGACCGTGTCCTGTAATGTGGCCGGCAACTGAATTCCCAGATAGGGTATGGCCTCCGATGCCCAGCAAAATGGGAAGAGCTCCTGCAAGTGAGCCCGGGTAGGGCCCTCCAATGAGAGGTCCAACGCCACTGATTTGCTCATGTTAACTTTGAAGCCCGCCACTTTCGCGAACGAGTCCAGTATATCGATACTTGCCGGCAGTGACTCTCTGGGAGAAGATAGTGATAAGAGGACATCATCAGCATATAAACTGATGTTGTGCACGTATGCCCCGTACTTAATCCCACAAACTGTGGGGCCGAGTCTCATTGCCTGAGCCAGCGTCTTCATGTAGAGGGCAAAGAGCAAGGGTGACAGAGGGCACCCCTGTCTCGTTCCTTGTTCGATGGGAAAGCGGGGCGAGGAGCAACCATTTACACGTACCGTCGCTGAGGGCCACGTATAACAGTTCAGGATCCAAGTGCGGAATTTATCTTCCATCCCTGCCTTAACCAAGACCTGTTCCAAGTACAGCCAGTGGACATGGTCAAACGCTTTTTCAGCATCGATTGCGAGCATCATATATTCCTCGGGCGTCCGTGTGGCCTTCTCTATTAAGTGCAGCACCCTCTTGGTGTTGTCTGCAGTTTGCCACTCCGGGATCAACCCCGCTTGGTCTCGCTCAATTAGACCCGGCATAAGCGGAGCAAGTCTCGCTGCCAATATGCTTGTATGAAGTTTAAGATCTACATTAAGTAGCGATATGGTCCGATAGGCCTCGCACTTCAAGTGGTCCTTTCCAGGTTTGGGGATAACAGAGATGTAGCATCCAGGAGGTCCCTCGGAATTGCGCCCGGGTCCGAGAAGGAATTAAAGAGAGCGGTAAGCAGGGGAACGACCCGGGAGCAGAACGTCTTGTAGAATGTCGCTGTGCCTTCCCTAGCTTAAGCTTGGAAATGGCCGCAATGACTTCTTCCGGTCTAATGCTTCATTCTAAGAGCTTAGCCTGTTCCTGAGTAATGGCCGGGAGAGGAATAGGAGTCAGGAATGAATCCCCGGCAGCCAGATCTAAAGAGGACCCGGTATATAAGGAAGTATAGAAGTCACTAAATGCTGCAGCTATCTCTGCGTCTTCCGTAGCCAGACCTCCGTCCTGCTTCCTAATCTCCTTCACCATGTGTCGCTGCCTAGTTTTTCTGAGTGTGCGACCCAATAACCGCCCACATATGTCCCCCCGTTTAATACATGTGCCGAACCTTTAAGGTCGCCTATTCTGCCCTGTCTTGATCTAGCCCCCTTTTGCTCTCTCTCTCCACATTCTCAGCCACCGAGACCGCTATGAACTCGCCACGCAGTACTGCCTTAAGTGCTGCCCAATGTGTTGCTGGTGAGGTGTCAGAAGTGTTATTGTGGCTTAAGTAGTCTATAATAGCCCCGTTTATTTTTTCTACTATATCTTTGCGGTGTAACAGTGTGCTGCGTAGTTTTCAGCAGCGCATGGGTCGCGTCACCGGGGGGAAGTGAACACCGCGGAGATTGGGACATGGTCGGAAAGTGACGCGGTACCTATTTCTACTGCAGAAGTCAAGGCCTGGAGGGAGGTGGAAGCTAAAAAGTAATCCAATCGCGCATAGGTGCGGTGTGAATTCGAGTAGTATAAATATTCTCTAGTACCAGGGTGAAAGCTGCGCCAGAGGTCCACCAATCCCAACTCCCCCAACCTAGTCAACCCCCGCTGGAGAGGGTCCCCACCTGTGTGGAGCACTGAGATGATCTGTCCAGAGTGTTGTCAAACACTAGGTTAAGGTCCCCGCCCACGATAATGTGGCGATCTGTAGAGGCAGCCACTTCGCTAAGCGCCAGGTGAAAGAACCGTTCCTGCCCCTCGTTAGGAGCATAGACCGAGCAGATCGTGAACTCAGACTCACCCAGGGAAAAGTGATACGATAGCAGCCTCCCTCGTATTTCTCCGCCCCCTTCTGCAACACCTTCCCACTGAAGCGCTGGGCCACCAAGATCGCAACCCTTGCCGTTTTAGTCGGATCAGAGGAAAAAAATTGATGTGGGAAGCAGCGCGCCTTCATCCGCAAGCAATCCTTTTGCAGTAGATGCGTCTCTTGTAAGAGGCATATATCTGCCTTGGAGTGTTCTAAGCAGGAGAGGACTGCCTAGTGTTTAACTGGGTTATTTAGTCCCCTAACATTCAGGGAAAGAATTCGCAATTCAGTAGCTGGCATGACTCATCACCTCCCCCACCCGCTCAGTGCTCAAGAAATCTGCCCCTATTTCCGCAAACCCCTCTCTAACGTACCAAACTTCCTGCCTATTGTGTGACCCTTCGTGCCACCCGACAGCTACCTGGAAACTCAGCCCTACACCTACCAAAGGATACCCCAGGACCTGGAACCCCTCCCTCCCCTCCCCAAAAACTTCTCCCGTCCCCACCCTAGAACTCCCCCCCCTTCCCCTAACTCCCAGCCCTCTCCCCCCCAGGAACTCCCCCAACAATGAAATTGAAATGAAAGAAGTAGAAGACCAAACCATTGTCCATCATCTTTAGAGATGAGTGGTTGAAAAGTAGTATGGGGTATTTCAAGTCCGGCCGCCCCTCCTTCCCCCCCACCGCCGACCCCGTAAAAGTGACCAGCAGTCCCCAGTCTCATGGGGATCAGATGGCGTGCTCATCCCGGCTGCGAGGAGGTTAAGTATGATGCTACAGCTTCCACTGCTGCCCACTGGCCGTCCTCGATCTCAGTTTTCGGGGGCTTCTTGACTCGATGCCGTCTACGCTGTTGACGCCATTGGGATGACGAGCTTCCGGGGTCCCCAGAGCGCGCTGCCGGGTCTTCCTCCTCCATCGGCGGGTCGATGCCTAACACGTGACAGGCTTCTTTCAGAGAGCGGAGCTGATAGAGCCTATTCTCCAATTTGAACACAATCCGAAATGGGTTGCCCCAACTGTAAGGTATGGCTTGTTGCTGGAGGCAGCTTGTGACGGGTTTGAAGCTTCGGCGCTTCTGCAATGTGAGAGCTGACAAGTCCTGAAAGAGCGTCGGCGAATGGCTATGAAAGGAGATGGGGTGCAACTGCTGTGCCTTCTGAAGGATGTCTTCTTTTGTGCGAAAGTCTTGTATACAGACTAAAATGTTCGCAGGGGGGCCACCCCGGCTCGCTGAGGCCCGACCCTATGCGCCCTGTCTATTGTCAGATCTGCCTCCTGGGGGTGACCCAGAATATGATTGAAGAGCTCCCTAGTAAATTTAAAAAGATCTCTAGTATCTTCTGACAGCGCCACTCCCCGAATCCGTAAGTTATGTCGCCGAGAACGGTTTTCAAGGTCCTCAAGATGCGATTGCAAGTTCACCTGTTGATCATGTATTCTTATGATCTCCTGCTGCATCGCCTCTATTTCGACGTCGCGACCGTCTTGCTTTATTTCGAGCTCCAATACCCGTTCGCCAATACCATCCATGTCTCTCCGTACTGCCCGGGTCTCCTCCGAAAATTCCTTCTTGAGGGTGTGGATGTCATCTCTCAGGGTCGTAAAAAGAGACTCTAGTAAGGCCTTCGTGATGGGCTCCGAGCCTACTGCCGCCGTGTCGGCCTGTCGCGCCTCCATCGCTGATTTGTCCTTAGATGTAGGGGACGGCTGGGCCTTAGCAAACATCTCTTTCACTGTTTTGTCTTTGCGGATCCTTGTCCCCGACATTATTGCTGCGCCTCTGATCAAAGGCACTGTCGTAGGGAAATCCTCCAGGCCGTAGATCGTCTCCGAGGCTGTGGGAGTCTAATAGGCCCTCTTTAGATGTGTAGGCCAAGTCACATAGGGACCGCAGGGTTCAATAGGCCCTCGGCGTGGCAGTCAGGGGGCCCCTCTTCCTCCGGTCACGATCCACGTCGGCCCCACCGCTCCAAAGTCCGGCCAGTGCTCTCCCACCTCCGATCCTCAAGGTAAAATCCGCTCCCTGGCTAGGCCTGCGGTGGTGCCGTGCCGTCTGCCAATGCTCGCCCCACGTGGCTCTCGCTAAGACTATCCGATATGGGGCCCGTCCAAAACCACTCGTTAGAGCCGTGTGGATAGACGGCAGTGCCCGGGGAGCTCTTCTCTCCCTCTGCTCAGGGCCCTCCCAAGGTCTCTTCCACTGCCCTCTGTGGCCCTCTCTCCTCACCACGCCGGGGGCTACTCCACCAAAGTCGCTCCCTCGCACCGCTACTCCTCACCTCCCCGCCGGCTTGCGCACATATAGGCTGACTGCCTCGCCGTCTCCTCACTGCTCGAGGCTGGCCGCACCAGAGTCCACTTGCTGCCCATGCACCCGGGAAGGCCTTCCGCAGTCTGTCGCCGCGCCCCCCTCCTCACCTTTGGGGCCGACGGTAGACCCTTCTCTGTCCTGTCTGACCGGTGGTATGGCGGGCCCGCAGTAGCTACCAGGCGTGGGGCCTGCCTGGTGCCTCGCGCGCGGTGTATGCGCGGGCCGGACCCGCCGGCTCGACACCGGTCCTTGCGTGAATCTTCCCCGAGCCGCGGCCTCCCAGCTCAGCTGCCTCCGTGCGGGGCTTCGGCTCCACCCACACAGTGGATCACGGCAGCAGGTCGCGCAGTCGGCCTCGCGGCTACGGCCGCCTAACCAGCTCCTTCCTCTCGCTTTCGGCCCCGCTGACCTCCGGGGCCACAGGGGGTGCCAGACTGGCTGCTGGGGTTTCTGAAAGGGGGCTCTCTATAACGGCCCGTGCTGTAAAAGGCCGGCGGCGGGAGCTCGGATGAACGCATCCGCTCACACCGCCATCTTGGCCACGCCCCCCTACTTCTTCTTTTTAAAACCTTGCACCCTTTAAAATGTTTGGTGGGCTTGCAAAGATTTGAAAAAACTTCATGAACTTTGCAGAGGAAGAACTTAGCGTCTTTGCGCTCCTGGCCTCAAGGTCTCTCACTTGGTGGAGAAGGTTGAGGCTTATGAAAAGGAAAGGAAAGAGTGCCCTTAGCTAATGATAATGGCCCACTAGGGGTCCTATCTTACAAAAAATGAGTGTGTTTGAACTCGTATATGTGAATTTGGGTATCTATTTTGACTTTTTTCTGTTTTTTGTTTTATGTACTTATTATTTTTGTTGTTTGTTTTTATGTAGGTATTAACAGGTATTTACTATTTAATTCTTTCAGATCTGAACTATCTCCTATCTGAGCGAAGGCTTCTAGTGGTGAAACTCTTTTCCCACCCCCTTATAGACATTCTCTGGTTTCTGAAATGGAGAGTATTAAAACCTTTGGGGCCTCATTTATGAGAAATGACGCATCGCTGCGTGAAAGTAGCGATGCGTCACTTCTCAGTGCGCACTCCTTGCGACATTCCTGATGCGTCATATTTAATGTATGACGCATCATGTCGCTAGGAGTTACAGATATGTCAGTATTTCTGACGTATCTGTAAGCGCAAAAGTGACGCATTGCTGGAGTGTGTCACAAAAGTGACGCAACTCCAGCAATGCGTCCTTTCACATGGGGCTAGCCCCATGTGAAAGGGCCTGTGTTAGTCTTGAGCCTGCTGTGGGGCAGGCGCAAGATTTTGACGCAACAGCGTCCTAAAAGTGACGCAGTGAAATCTCATAGATTTCACTGTGTCACTTCTACGACCCTTCCTTGCGTTAATACGCCCCCCTTGCATACATTATACCTGGCGCAGGTATAATCTGGCGCAGGGGTTTACAAAGTGACGCATCTACCTAGATGCGTCACTTTGTAAATATGGCGCAACAAGGCGCATTTTTTACGCCACTGGTGCGTCACAAAAAGTGACGCACCGGCGGCGTAAAAGTGACGCACAGCCTCATAAATGAGGCCCCTGGTTTTTCCGACGAGGATTTTGCTCGTATGATTGGAGCATCTGATGGAGGAGACAAACAATTCACCCTATCCAAAGGGATCGAGGGTGAATGGAACAAACTTCTTAATTTAAAAAAGAAGTCTCTTAGAACTGAGGCCCATGCCAAATGTATGTTAGATTATTTAAAGGCTGGGACTATACCTATCGGCCTAAGAGTTAGAAACTTCCCTGGCCTTTTTGTTGAGATTATGCAGTTTTTGGAGAGATGGGCCCTTATCTCCAATAGATGCTCTGGGGACTACATGTGTTAATCATCGAAACGGCCCGAGAAGTCCTGTCCATCTTATCTAAAGAGATAGAGGAATTAGAAGAAAAGCTGAAAAAGGACAACTCTGTTGAACTGGGAAAGAAAAAATTGGAAGAAATCAGTCTGGAATTGGATTCCTTTTCTGAATATCTGCTTAAACGAAAAACCAAGAAATTCAGAAAAGATGTGAGGCTTTTTTCTCAAGAACGGGCATACCCCTATCTGACGCCCCAGTTTTATTCCATGACTTAGGGGGTGATCAAAATCAAGGCCCACAACGTTGGGGTAACCGAAGAGTGACTACAATCTCGGATACCACCGACTCAGATGGAGAAGGGGCATCGAATTTTGATCCCAACTATAATCCCAATTATCAGCCCCGCCAAGAGGCCTTTGATAGACCCGCTGGACAGGATAATTTTTTAGGGAACCGCAGGGGGAACTATCGGCCCAAAAATCGGACACCTCAGGTGAGGGCTTTCCATCAGGGCCAGGGACGTCCGCAGAGATACATCCAAACACGAAACACACAATATTGGAGAACATGAGCAACATCCCTGTCTTCAATTTGTCAGACACTGCTATTCCTACTGATGCCATTACTCTTTTGTCGAGGGGTCTCTCCTTTGTACCCTCTATTGGCTTTGATCGTTTTGAATTTACTAGGGACCTTCATTCCTTTTTCAGAAAAATACGCCTGAAAAAATTCTTCCTCTCTAGACCGTCTCTTGATGATTCGGACAATTTATCAGGTTTAAAACCTCCCTCTAACTTTACCCCTAGTCTGGACACTTTGGGGCCAGAGGTGGGAATTTTCGAGAAGGCTGTCTGTAAGAAAATTGAAAAGATAATGAAGTTTGTCCCTAAGCCCAATTACAACCTTTTGGCTGGGGAGAACATTGCACTAAGAAAGCTACGGGACGACAAAAACCTTACAATCAAACCCTGTGACAAGGGTGGGGGGATTGTTGTTTTCACCACCCCACCTATGTTGAAAAAATGACCTCTATTGTCATCTAGCAGACACTACAAACGTGTGACTAGATGGCCGGAAGAATCCCTGAAACAACGGCTTCTAACATTGGTGACCAATGCAGTGGTGAATGGAAATATATGCACTAAGGAAGCTGAATATCTTACCCCCACGCACACTCGGATGCCGATTATCTATGGCTTACCGAAAATACACAAGGATGTCTTTGATCCTCCGATGCGACCAGTTGTATCCACCATAGGCGGAGCCACGGAGCCTCTTTCTAAATATGCCGACCAGTTCTTAAAACCCCTGGTGAGTCGGCTACAATCTTTTGTCAAAGACACCAGTGACTTTATATCTAAGGTGGAAAAGATACCCTTCGTTTGAGAAAAAGAATTGCTGGTCACCATGGACCTGGAATCGCTGTACACTAACATCCCGCAAGATGGAGCGATACAGGTCCTGGAAGAAATTCTGTCCACTCAGAGTGATCTCCCTAATGCCGCTTTCATTATTGATTGTCTGAAAATAGTTCTTTTGGAGAACTACTTCGAATTCAATAAATAATTTTTCCATCAGGTCCAAGGCGTCAGCATGGGGGCATCTTGTGCCCCCAGTGTTGCATGCCTTTACATGGGTAACTTTGAAGAACGTAACATATACAACGAGATGGCCCCTTTTTTCGAGAACATCCGAGCCTGGTCCCGTTTCATCGATGATATTTTCTTCATCTGGAGCGGGGACCAGGCATCGCTCAATGAATTCACCTTATGGATTAATGCAGCAGACCCTAATTTGAGGTTTACTGCTAATTCGAGTAACATTCAGGTGGAATTCCTTGATTTGTGGGTTAAGCATTCCAACAGCGAATTGATTGTATCCCTATACATCAAACCCAAAGCCAAAAAATACGCTTCTTCAGTATGGGAGCTACCACCCCCGATGCCAAAGAGTTGGTATTCCGTTCAGCCAATTTCTTCGGTTGCGAAGGAACTGTTCAGAAATGAGTGAATTTCTCCATCAGGCAGATTTGTTAAAGACCAAGTTGGCGGAGCGTGGATATACTCATCGACTAATACGTGACTCTTTCAAGCTGGCAAGATATTTCAACAGAGAATCTATGTTCCAAAACTGAGTGACCACGACCCAAGAGAGATTGGTGTGTATCACAAAACACTTGATGATAAACCACAAGGTGAGACAAACCATCAACTCCCTTTGGTATCTCCTGAATATAGGAGATATGGAAACTGGAATCCTCAAACCTCTGTTTGCGTTTTGTAGAAACAAGAACTTGCGCAACCACCTGGTACGGGGGACAGTCACAACACCGAAATCTTTGCAACAAATTGGAGTCATGGGCATGCCTCCTGTTGTAGGAAACCACCGTTGTGGAACCTGCCAAGCGTGTCCCCATGTTATTGTGGGAGATCACCTGCAGATTGAAAATCGCACGATCAGACTGAGCGAAATGAGCAACTGTCGCTCCTCAAACATTATATATGTCATCATGTGCCCTTGTGGCCTACCATATGTTGGTGAAACCGGCCGTGAATGCTGTGTTAGAATTGGGGAACACAAGGGTAACATCCAGAATGCCAGGACTGGAGCCCCATTAGTTCAACACTGGCTAAACAAAAGACACAAGGAAGCAGATGTAAAATGGTCTATTCTGGAAAAGATATGGGTGGTACCGGGAAAGGACCCCACCAATTTGAGAAGGAAAAGAGAAGTCTTCTGGATTTTTCTGCTCAATGCTGTCAACAAGGGTTTGAACGAAATATGTCCATGGGAAAATGCGATAACATGAGAAATTTGATGTAAGCTTCATGTTGTCTCTATTGACTCTTTAGCACCTTGCCCTGTTTTTTGCAGGAGAGAATTAAGAACCCCCGATTTTTCTATCTGTGGGGCCTCTCTACCTACTCGTGCTTAAATGCACCTTTGTTTCTGACTATGTTCCATCTGGTTTTGCTGTTCTAAAGGGTGCGAATTTATTGTTTGAATGCAATCTTTTTAACCTATCATCACACCCCTTTGTAAATTGCGGCTATTTTCTTTCTACTCTTGACTTATGGTCCTCCTCTTATCTGTATAAGAATGTAAATGGTTAAAGGACTGTTTTTTGTCCTGAGAAGCATCATTGTCCTGATTAGCTATGCCAATCTCCCCGTCTCCCGACTGGATCTCAACTTATTCTCTGCATGGTTAGATTTACCTGAAGTCGTGTTACGATCCGTGTTTGTATGAGGCCATTTCGGCTTTTGAATCTTACCGCGGCGTCACTGACTTATGTGGATTGGCTTGCCCCGTACCCGCGGGAGGTTTAAATAGATTGAGTGCGAGCAGGCAATCCTGTTTGGCGTCTCCCGCCCTACACTTTGTTTTTGTCCGCTGCGACGGACATAAGATCCTTTATTTTATTTTTTTATTTAGAGGTTTGTAAAGCGCGCAGCTACCTCCGACGGAGGTGTCCCGGCGCTGAAGACAGTATCTCGTGAGGTTTAGGGTAGTTCAGGAGGAAAAGAGTGGGCTAGATCAGAGAGAAGAGCCAGGTCTTAAGTTTCTTCCGAAACAGAGGTTCAGAAGTCAGGAATCTCAGTTCAGTAGGAAGGAGATTCCACAGTCTGGCGGTGGCTACCGCAAAGGCCCTACCTCCCGTTCGCGCTAGACGAAAACGGGGGCAGATCATAAGGCAGAGATGGTTAGATCTGAGATTTCGGGATGCTTGTGAGAACTTCAGTCTGTGTCTCAAGTAGATGGGGCCTCGACCATTAAGAGCTCTAAAGGCAAGAGTCAGGGATTTAAACTGAATGCAAAGTGTCACTGGGAGCCAATGGAGTTTGATCAGATGGGGCGAAATGGAATGGCGATAGGGGATCCTTGGAGAATCTATTCCCTTGTGAGGTAGGCATGCTTCAGAGTCGTACTCACCACATATGCCGTGAGGCTGTCTTTGAAGCTAGCATTTTTTGAGTGTTCCATGCCATTTCTGACGGGACGGCGATCTTTTAACTAGTGCCTTGACCCTGGAATCGCACCCTTTCTTGTGTTTATTATTATGGTTTTGGGCGTGAACCGAGCCGCAATTAGTGGGAGAGACTGTAACGGTTCGTTGAGTTTACCTAAATATTCTGGGTTTAAGCTAAAAACCTTAAGCAGGGGTTTATTTTAATCTTGACGATGAGATCGTCACCCCGTGTCTGATTGTACTTTAACTGAATGATGAACGCACACAGGTTTTCTAGCCAGAGCCTCTAATTGTCTATTCCACGAAAGGGCTATCATCGACGGTTCCGCATTTAAATATCTTTCCTGCGAAGTGTGTTCCCTCGACTCTATTCCCCCGGGTCCTTGATATTTTACTTACTATGTCAGGATGCCGAGTGAACATCTATTTGGGCTCAATATACCATTTAATCCATACTTAGAAAGCAGTGAAAGTTACAACCGCGGAAATGCCCGTTTGACTAAGATGGCGTTTTCCGTTTATCTTGTTCAATAGGTTCATGGATACTTTACGACATGCCTGTGTGCCATTTTGAAATTATGAGCCTGGAGCTACACAGGTAATAATCCATGTCTCGAATGTGAATTTACTCGAGAGTTTCGTGTTTAGTGGAGCATCTTTTCAGCATGCACTATTACTCGATGTTTTGAAATAAAACATTGTTGATATTTATCAATTTCCTACTAGATTCAAATTTATTCTAACCGAACTTCATCTTCGGACATGAAGACTCTCATCATCCTACGCCTTTATCCTGGACGATGTGGATATCTTTTCGCCTAAGGTGTATGGTTTACTAGACTCCCGCTTTGGTTGGCATCTATTTTTTTCGCATGGTAAGTATCTCTATGATCAAAACCTTGGTGTAACACTGCTCTGAGCAAATTCTTGTAGGAATCTCATGGTTGGTATTTGAATTCTGCTATTCCCCGATCTTAGGTCTTTGGTTCAGCACGAGCGAGCAGACCTGGATTGTCATCATATCCTGTTCCACACTAGTGATACTTTCCTTGTGAAATCGCTCTGTGCTGTATATCCCTTCCTGATGCGTTGAACCTGTGATGGGCTCCGGGCCTAACTGGTGAAGAAGGTCCTTTTTTCCTTTATGGTATATCAGTTTTGAATTTAGAAACTGAATGATTTTTCTTTCTGGGGTTACTAGAATATTCTATCTTTGAGGACCTGTCTGCTCTGAGAGTAGTGGGGGCGGTCAGGCGTGCCTTGAATGAAAAGTGACGCCGTTTTGATGTAATTTTTCTTATTGTGAATGTCAATATGTGTATGTAGTCAAAATGTGTTAACCTATCTGCACGTGTCCAATACGGGTTCTAGGTATAGATTGTTTATAAATGTGATTATCTTTTGCGATGCCAAGTTCACCTTAAGACGCTCAGAAGCTTGACAGGATTATTTTGTCATAGTCTGTTAGTTGAGATTTACAGTATGTAGTAATGAAACGTGTTAGATACAATATAGACTTGTCTAAAATAAATTTTATTTATTGCAGATTACTTGTGGTTGTGCACCTGTTTGTCCGTTTTTTGCTGTGTGCCCTGATGAAGGTGGGGCCTTTATACCGGCCAAGCACCAAAACGCGCGTTGGCGCCCAAAGTTGGTCCTGAAATCTATTCTTCGAGTCCCCCAAGTGTCTTGGGGTGATTCCTTCAGGAACTAATGTATCATTTAAGATCTGGTAATTGTTGTATGTTATGCTGTTGATGAATGGTGAATGTATGAGTATGTGTGAAATTCATGGATACATTGAATAACTGTTGAGTGCATGGAGAGACATGAGTATTTTCTCAGATTCTGTCTTGGAACGAATGGGTGTTCAAATTGAATGTTATAACCGCTTTTTGAACTGTCATATGTATGTTTTGATATTCATGTTATGCTTTTTTGTGACAAAAGATCATATATTTATATACTGAGGAAATGAAATAATAAAAAAATGAAGTTTGTTTTATAATGAGTTGGTTCTGGACAGTTTGATTTGCTTCTGGTCTTGGTGAGTTTGGCACTGCATTTTTTGTAAGATAGGACCCCTAGTGGGCCATTATCATTAGCTAAGGGCACTCTTTCCTTTCCTTTTCATAAGTCTTTATTCCCTTGCCAGTTAGCCCAATATCAGTTTTGTTCAGGGGCCCCCTCCTTGTCTATTGGAGAAGGTTGAGGCACCAGAAACTGAGATTTCACCTGCTCTTGGAGGACCAATGAAGAAACACAGGTCACAAGGAAGAGGGAGGGGGGAGAATTTGAGGAACAACTCTGGAATCTATGCACTAATCTCACACTTGGGGGTGGAGACTGAGTTCAGTGAAATACTTGAAGCTAAGGCTTCCTAAGAGTCCACCAGCATCTTTACATTACTTGGTGCCACAAAGCTGTGGTGAGACAGAAGACAGGCAGGCCCCCAATGACACAACCAATACTACCTGGCCACTAGGGCACCCAACAGCAGGTGTCTTCACTAGCTGCCTGCTACCCACACTCATAGAATGGGCAATGGGCTGGCGGCCAAGAAGATGAGTAAGCGAGATTGTCCATCTTATTTTATTTTAAAAGTTTTATATAGTGCTAGCTTGACCCGTGGGTATCAGGGCGCTTTACATACACACAGTAAAAACAGAAGAAAATTGCATTACGTAGTAGGAAGGCGGTAAGGAAGCAAAACAGAGATAAAAAATACAACATGAAAAATAGGTAAACAGTGCAGGGGAGGGAGAGAAAACAAACGAGGGTGGCTAACACAGTCTGGTCACCAACTATCTTTGAATGTTAAGAGAGAGAGGAGTCAACTCGGATATTAAAGTCTAGGTTCGTTGACGTTGGTCTGGAAAGTATTTGTTGAGGAGATGAAGTTTCAGGTCCCTTTTGAAACAGGAGAAGTAGGGATTGCATCTGAGGAGTCTAGGGAGAGCGTTCCACATCCTGGGAGCGCTGCCAGAAAACGATCGATACTGAGTGGTTTTCTTTTTCAGTTTCAGAGGGATAAGAAGGAGTGAGTTGGAGCTTCACAGAGTTCTGGATTTTCCTGCTCTTTCCAGTTTGTTGTTTAGGTAGTTGAGGGACGTAGAGTGAAGGGTTTTGTGTGTGATGCAGGCCAGCTTGTAAAAACACCTCCTTTCCATGGGGAGCTAGTTGAGGGAGTTGAGAGCTGGAGTGATGTGTTCAAATCTTTTTACTCCAGATATGAATTGAGCGGCCATGTTCTATCGAGCCTTACCCTACAAATCCCCAGCCCCCTAAGTCTGACACATTCACTTAGCAAAGGCACAATCCTTACTCAACACCACAAATTAACGTAAACTATGATCTGTGATGGAAACCTTAAATCGATGTGTAAAATCATCCCCAAAGATCGCAATGCAGTGCCAAAGAAGTGGTCCCATTGTGTGCAATAAAAGAGCCAATTTAACAAAGGCAAAAACAACAACCCATAAAGATAAGACTGTTCCTGCAACGCTAAAATTCTACAAATATTCCATGAAGTTCCCATGCTATATGGCTCACAGGGTGAGCTAGCATAGCTTATTCAGGGACCAATCTACTCCAAACCCCTCCTTTTCACATTCATTCCTATCATTCTATCCCAGCTCCAAACTCTACTAAACACGCATGAAATCAGGAGCACAATCCGAACACAATTAATGCACAAGAAAGAAATTGCACTAACCTACTGACTACTGATCTTGTGGTCTGGATAAATGTACTACTGAGCATCGAAAAAGCGCTTGAATGCCGTTCGTCGCGGTTGGTAAGCGCTATCTATATAAATACCTTTATATGTAGATTTACAATTCAATGTTTCTATAAGGAAGTATTCTAAGGCCATACGCTCCCATCCTAGAAGTGATTCCATGTCTGGCTTTTAACACAAATACCAGTGTTTGATCAGAGGGGCGCAAAGCCGTAAAACACGCCGTGAACCACTCAGGAAAGAAAACAGTGGCCTGGCACCTTTTCTCGTCGAGAACTTTGATGTTGCCCAGATCGGCCAGTCTCCATTTCCTTATGAGCCTCTGTAGTCCAAATATTCCATTGTTCCCCCTGACAACAATTTAAACAATTTCATAATTGTGGTTTGGCGCGCCTGTTCGGTTGTAAATGTGACCTGAGCAAGTGAACTGTGTTCACGTCCTCAGCCAAATGTGGACACAAAGCCCTCTTTCATTGCCACGGATGCGTCACGAGCACCGGGGGAGTTCCCAGCTCATCATGGCGGCCCCACAGGGTAAACTAGACCCCCCTTCTCCTCTCAGCTGTGGCTTTCAGGTTGTATGGCACAATGGCCGGACTGTGCGCAAAGCATTGTGGGGGCAATGGCGTTCATCTCACTTACTCTGAATCTCTTCATTCCTTTCCTAGGCTATACAGCCCCGTTTATTCTCCTCTGTTCTTTTTAACTCTTCTTCAGAAAGATATTCAGCACCTGAACACCCCTAGAACAAGGTCTGGATGTTAAGTAGGAAATAAAAATGCAGTGCTCTGGGGCACATGTTGCCAGACCAGTGCCTGCACACCAGTGCACAGTGAAGAAGAGTCCCAGGCGCATGCGTGTTTATTTCTACATCAAGGACAGATGTGTTGAGTTGGTGGAAGTTTCAGTGCGCGTTAAAAGCTAGAACTTGGCATCTTTTCAAAATGAAGAGTCCTGCCACAGAACGAGCTCCACAGCTGTCCTAGAAATTAAGAAATTTTAATTCATGGGCCTGATTATAAGTGTGACCGTGAGGGAGTGGGACTGCCCCGCTCCGCCACACCCGTGGTTGAACGGCCCACCAGATTAGTTTTCTCCTGGTCTGGCAGGTGCTTCTTTAGCATTCCCAGGGCTGTGCCTATGACATAGACATTGCAATGGGAACATCAAAATCAGTACCTGCATGGCATGGACTGCTGCAGTCCTTGTTGTGCAGGTACACGGGGGCACAACATGTTCCCCCTGCATTCATCCCCAGGCCCAGAGGCACAAGGGGGCCCTATTTCCTCTCAGCCACTGTTTTCATGGCGGTGGAACCGCCATGGAAACCGTGGCGGAGAGGAAACTCGTAATATAGTCCCGCCAAGCATACTGCAGCCCCAAGACCGCTGCACCACTGCCGATCCCTGGTGGTTGCTGTGGTCCCAGAGTGGCTCGACCGTCCTAGTTGTAACAGAGAGGTTGGAAGAGTGTCGCCGCTGCACCCCCTTCCAGTCTGGCGGTCCATAGACCACCAGACTCGTAATTTGCCCCTAAATCCAAAGTCTGGGTTATCACCACCAATGGAAGAATCACAGCAAACATTGTTCTGCGATTCTTCCAATAGTCTCCTCTGCATCCCTGCCAAGACTATGAGCCATCACCAAAGTGTCCATCAAAGTGGGTTGGTTCCGTAATGTACGTCTCTCTCCATAATGGTGGTGGGTCTTTTAAAGTGGGAATTCTTTAAAAACCCCTGCAGATGTGGTGACGCCCATAAAAAGTTCTCTTGACTCAGCGGGTAGCTGTGGATAAACTCTAAGGTTTTGTAAAGCAAGAAGGCTTGAATAAATATAATAGTATAAATGGAGCGCAACAAAACAGCAATGCAATAACAATAGCGCAATAAAACGGGTGCCCCTTCTAAACCATTCATGAACAATAAATGATCACACCACCAGAACACTCCTGATAAAGGGCACAATGTTGTTGAGATAAAAGTCCCTTAGATGCTAAGTACAATGTGTGACATTCACAATCAGTGTCCGATTTAAAAACCTGTACTTTAAAATGGATGACTGCAATCCACCTGCCAACATTTGGTTACCTGGTGTTGGGTTATGAATCAGAATGATAGTGATTGGCAGTAGCAAACGCTGAAACAGTGATCAGTGGCTCTGAAAAGTTATATACAGTGTCTCAGAGTTTGTGAGACTGGCTCTGAGGATGAACATTGCTCACAGTTTAAGATTAGAGGTGCTTAGTGCCTATAAATGTGGATGTCTCCAGCCCAGGGGTTGCTGTGATTTCATGACAGTAATCTCTGCCATGAAGTGCCAGACCACAGTCTGTCCAACAAGGACAGTGGAGTGTCGGCTGAGAGGACAGAGAGGCCAGACACTGAGCGACTGAGGCTTTTTTTGATCCAGCTAGGAAGACTCTTGAACAAAATGCCGGGTCAGTGGTAAAAACACAAGGATGCTGTGGGAAGTGTTCTTGTGAAACATGGTCACAACTCAGCTCATCTGCATTGGATAATGTTGGTCTATAAAATCAGCCTTCTTCTGGTCTCCAATGAGGAGGGGATGGCTTCTAAGCCTGGGTCTTCGTCTCTAGACGTTTCAGGCTGGCGGGGGCTTCCAGACATGAAAGCCAGTAACGGTAGAAAGGGCGAGCCAGTAGAACTTCATCAGGCTTCTTTGGGGACAAAAGGCAATGGGTGGTACCCAGCCCCACATTCTGGAAGCTTCACAGCAGGGTCCGCATTGATCGTTTTGAGCTCGATGAGTCCTTCCTCAGGCTTGAGCGAAACCATAACTTACATATGCAGTTAATGTTAATGTTAGCTGGGTTTATACCGTGCATAGCTGCTCCAACCCCGGCGCTTACCAGCACCCCACTGCCAACCAACATATTAACTATCACTGTAAAAAACTTCAGGTAATCAGGTTGGGGAATTATTTGCCTCCTCAGAGGGTTTATTGGAAAGGGCACAAAATAGGCTTGCATGACTATGTCATTTGTAAACATCCAGGGGTCAGCTCTAGCCAGTGGTGTAAATCTAGGGGGGCTGCAAAGTGCATAGAGGGGGCCACCCACGCTGCGGGCACAGTCAGGAGCTCTCAAGCCCTCCCGTGCACAGTGCGGAAGGGTGCCTCCTGGAGCTTGTGGCCCACCCGCACCACAGAGGCTGCATGGGCTATGGTTACACCACTGGCTCGAGCAGGAGCCTTGTGCATTGCTCAGACAGAACCAGGAGATATAGGAAGCTGGAAAGGAAGATAACGCTGTGGATGTCCACGGTCCACTCTCTGTGGGCAGCATTCGCCCTGCATCATGCAAACATCATTCATACAAATAGAAATACGTTCTTGGTCAGCCAAAGGTAGCTCTAAAAACTGCTGCGCCAATAGCAAATGCAAGCTACCCTGTTTGCTCATGTTTAGTATTGCAAACCTAAGCACATAATATGAGGAAACATTTCCACTTAAAAAAAAACTATTGTATTCAATGTCTAAATATATCCTTTTGTCAGAACTCTGATTTATATATTGTCTATATGATTAGTACCTTCACACAAACATCACTAGATCTCTCTCTAGTTGATGTTGCCCATTCAACCTGGCTCTCATATACTACTCAAATGGGTAAACAAACAAACAAGTAAATAGAGTAAATGAATGACTGATTGAATAAATTGATGAATGTATAAATGAATTAACAAAATAAATCAATAAATGAATACAAAACCAACCATTTGCTTTGCTAATTTAGGGGCATATTAGCAACAACTTGCGATAATTATCTCAAACCGCGCTTAGCGCAACTTTTTTTATCGCCTCCTGTCGCTGGATTTTATCGCGGAGATAACGTGGTATTACCATCGTTTATCTCCACGGCGATAAAAAATCCAGCGATAGCGGCGAATCCCATCTTTAACTTGAGATTTCTAGCAATAAAAATCCTATTGCTAAGGAAAATCTCGCTAATAGGCAGGTGGGGACTTAGCCGTAGAATCCACCTCCCATTGACTATTATGGCTAAGTCGGGTTTTTACCAGGTGTAAAATCCTGGTGCTAATCGCCGTTAGCATCCGTTTTTTTATCGCATCACTGGTATTGCAAATAGGCGATAGCTGTATTAGCGACTGCTTTCAGTCACTACCAGTTTGGGTACGCCCACTTTGCATGTCATTAGCGATAAATATCGCTGACATGCAAAGCGGGCCCCAAACCGGTCGCTATCGCCTGGAAGCTGTCGCTAACTGCTGTTAGCGACAGCTTGGTAATTGGGCGATAAAAAAATTGTCGCTTTATTGGTAAAAAGTGCCGATAAAGCGGCGATCTGGCCCTTGCTAATATACCCCTTAGACAGGTCCGCCAATTGTCTGCGGCTCCCAAATACACTAGCATGATGCCACCAGCCAGGTCTTGTGCAAAACAGGTCATGCGGGAGGATGGTTGGCAACCACTGGGCTACTACAAGGTGAGCAGATTCTCTGCTGGTCCAAACCGAGGGCATCCCTGAAGAGCACCACGTCTACAATTGGAGTGATTGAAGAGGATGAAAAGGGTCCACAAACGAACAGTAGCGGTCGGTGGTGGGAGTAGCTGCCGGGCGGTGACATGGGGAGGCGGAGGGGCAGGGTGGAGGGTAGTAATCTATGGATTACGGAGGATTACAGGTAAGTAAACATATAAATAAATTAAACAAATTTTGTTGCGTGCATTGCATCGCATTTGGGGATACAGTGCGCGCAACAAAATTCGTTTTATTTCCCCACGTCACCGCCCGGCAGCTACTCCCACCACCAACCGCTACTGCAAACTAAAGAAAAAGAAACATTAATTTTGACCCCCTGTACAAGAGGTCACAATTGCAGGGAAGGTGCAGCTGCACGTATGTTCTGGTTCTTTCATCCTTACACTGGAAATGGTTGACATTTCTAACCTAAGCAAGATTTTGTTGTTCCACAACACTTCCCCTCCTGTGGGGTGGTTTTCCCTGGTCCTTTGGCTCTTGTCACTTATGGTCCCACCACCCTCCCAGCTCCGGAGCTCCAGTTTTTTTCACCACCCCCACAAAGGAGAGAAAGTCTTCTGTTGGTGTGGAGTGGTCATCATTACCTATGATGCAGGAATGTGTCAATACTAGCTTTTCCCTAATGTACCTGCAGATCCCCTCACCCGAGCACCCACCAGGGAATGTCCTTCGCGAGTGCCCACCTTTTCAAGTTGACTTTTGTCGCATGGCGGAATCCCTTCCACCCCCTGGGGTCATCAGCCGGGCATTTCACACGCTCGAGTGCCAGCTCGCACAGCCTCTTGGTTGCGGTCAGGGGAAATGGTGTTTATTCCACTTTGCTGTATTTGCAGGCGATTTACGTGCCCATCATTTATGCACCTTTCGAACTTGTTAAATGGAAGGTACATTTGCCCTGGCATTAATCATTCAGTCTTATTGTTGTACTGTAGGGGTTGATAAGGCATGTGATGACTAATTGATAGAACCTGGATATGATCCATGATTAAACTGATGTCAATAACATGTATTTACCTTCTGCACTCCGATTGCGGGCAGGGAACTCCCTCTCACCCACACTGTGCTTGTGTGCCTTGTGTTAATCATTCAAGGGGCTCCTGTGTTGACTTTCCTCGTTCACTGCGGGTTACCGTTCCAGCACTCTCTGGTGCTGCAGGGACAGGCGTTGCCGCTCTAGCCAGCATAGCAATAGAGTTGCTGCCAAGTGCTGGGCTGCAGTCTTCAGACAGGCAGCTGAAGGTCCGTGTGAGTTGGGAGAGGGGCCATTCCACAGTCAATACAAAAGCAGCAACCATTTAAAAATAAAAATAATGCAAAACAAAAAATAATAATACAAGTTAAGGGTTATGCCGCACAAATACATGCTCTAGAAATCTTGCTACTTCTCAAGTACTTTAAAAATAGGACAGTTCCACCCCAATATAGTAAGAGAGTGCGGGCTAGCCTGAAGGCGTGTGTTATTCTGCTTTAGAGCAGTTTGTCTAGTATTCAAACCCATGCTGTTGTTCGTTTTTAGTATTTTTTATATCGGTGTTGACTGTTCACATTTGTTTGTTAACAGATAATTTTTTTTTGTTTTTTGAAAAAAGTGGTTCAGGTTGGGTTTGGTTTAGAGGTTCAATGAACAGGTGTTCCTATTTTTAGGCAATTTTTCACCAACTACCTTCCAACATTATTATTAACAATGTTTTTAAAATATACATGTTAAACTAACAAATGTGTAACCAACTATAATTGCGTTTTGGGTACATGGGTTAATTTTTGCATATAGCGTTAGTAAAGACCTTTTGAGTTTACTAAAACTATAACTATATATATATATATATACTAGCAGCCCGTCCCGACGTTGTCCGGGTATGAATTGCTGCCGGCCAGTAGTATATAGTTTTGTAGGATTTCGTTTTGATAGCATTTTGTTATCTGTGACAGGCCTGTGAAACGCTCCGATTCACAGTGCACTGCTAATGCACTTAAGAGTGTGCATTCAGTAGTGTGTGAACTCGAGTTTCCCTACTTTATTTTTCCTTGCAATATTATAAAGTGCAAACTCGACAACATGGCATGAGCACAATTTACATTACAGAAGAACACATTCATTTGTGGTAGGCACGGGGAGACAAAGCGATTTGCCTGGAATCACAGGATGTTGAGCTGATGCCGAGATTCGAACGTAGCTCCTCAGCTCTAAAGTTCGCAATTCTAGAACTTGTGGCGGGAGGTGTGTCTAAAAGTGTATGTCGGTGCTGGCCATCAATGAGAGAGACCTGTGCATTTTTCAAATCGGTGGTGAGAAAATAGGAGTATGTTGCTGGAGATGTGGGCCGCCGTGCCACCAATGTACTTACCGGGGGAGGGTAAACACCCATTATTCCGCAACTTTCTTTCCGCATACCATAACTCCGCATACTTTCATTACGAAAGTACCATGACTCCGTAATGCCATTATAACGCATGGCATTACATTTTATATGCTTTTACCACGCATACATTTACAATAAAATTCGCTGTATATGCATGAATGGTAAAAGCGTGTTTTTTTTAAAATGTTTGGATAAGGTAAGTATGGGTATAGGGGTATATGTTTTGGGGTACTGAGGTATTTGTTTTGGAGTGTTTGGGTATTTTAAGGGTTCAGATATAGTTTTGGGTTATGGGGTACAGGGTAGTTTTAGGGTTTAGGGATAGGTATGAGTTTTGGGGTACATGGGTAGTTTTAGGGTTCAGGGCTAGGTTTGGGTTTTGGGGTACAGGGGTATTTTTAGGGTTCAGGGGTAGGTTTGGGTTTTGGGGTACAGGGGTATTTTAAGGGTTCAGGGGTAGGTTTGTGTTAGACCTGACATCATTGGCCTGAGTCTCTCCACCATTTATTTTCTGTTTGCCTCCTCTGTTTACGATGTTTTTGCTGGTATATTGCTTTGGGCACTGTGCCACTGCTGATCAGTGCCACAGTGCAAGTGCTCCCTATGTTAAATTAATATTGATTGAATTCCATGTTTGGCTTATTTGGTTTACTGTCAGTCCCTAGTCTAGTGCACCAGGAGTGCCAGGGCTTGTAAATATAAATGCTGCTCGTGGGCTTGCAGCACATGTTGTGCCACCCACAAGAGCGGCCTAGTAAAAGTATGTCTAAAGGTCTGTCATTGCGAGACCTACGTGCAGTTTGGTACTGTCACGCAGACTGCGCAAGTACACCTACTTGCCAGTCCCTAAACCTTCCCTTAACTTCATGTTAGTCACCCCTATGGTAGGCCCACGGGCAGGGTGCGTTGTAAGCATAAGGTAGGACAAGCCTGACTAGGTTGGCATGTCCTAATAGTGAATTACAGCCATATTCGTTTTTCACTATTGTAAGATTACCTGCTCTCCATAAGTTAGAATGGGCTGCCGGGGTTATTAATGCTATGATCCTAGCTGGCTCGGGGAGCATGGTGCAATGTCAAGTTTGGTATCCCTGAACTCAGGGTTTAATAACGCATCCGTTGGTGTGGATGGTTTTTGGACTCTGGGTTTGGAAATAGCACTTTTAGAAAGTGGCTATTTTCTTGTCTAACTATTTTTGGTTTCTGCTGGTTTGGTGTTTGTGTGACAGGGGCTGGGTGGCTCCAGAGTTCTGAATGAGTCAGTGTGGGGTGAGTGGTGCATTTGCATTGAGAGTAGGGGGAGAGTAGTTCCTGATAGCCTGCCCTGCCTGATACAATGCTGGCTCCACCTCCTGCCGGGCGACTGATAGCTCTGCTCCTGCCAGTGACAATACTGGCTCCACCTCCTGCTGGGCGTCTGAGGACCCAGCCCTGCACAGTGAATAGGCCAGGTGCCTCTGCCTGGCTACACCCACAACAAACCCAGGACGAGGGGAATTCCCCTGCATGGACAAAGCGATCAAAGCCAAAAAGGGGTATAAGAGAAGGACCCCTGAACCAAGACTTTTGATCACTTCTGACAAGGAAACCTGAACCAAGGACAAGAAGCCTGCTGATCCAAGGACTTGCCTACCCCTTCTGCCAGTGTGCTGTTTGCTGGGGGGAATCCTGCAGTTGCTTCTTTATTTTTGCCAAGGAACCAGGAGAGAGGAACTGAGTGTGTACTCTCAAACTTTGCTAAAGAAAATCTCCAAGGGCTAGAAGAGTGCCAGCCTCCAGTTGGAGTCACAGGGCCAAAGGACTTCATCTATTTGCTAAAAGTGCTTGTTGCTGGAACCTGAGAATCCAGCACCTCTGAAAGAATCCAGCAATCTCGACGCCGACGGACGCCACCGAATCCAGCTCGACATCGTGAGTAACGGCTCCAGTGTCCCGCTTCCTTGATGCCGGCCGCCGGGCCCGATCGATGCCAGCAGCGACGCCAGTGAGTAGCGAGTTCGGCTCCAGCTCCAAGTGACCCCGTGTTGACGCTGATCGCATCGACCCCGAGCCCTCTCAACGCCGTGAGCGCTGCTCACTCTTGCAACATCATCATCGACATCGATGACGACGCCGTATCCTGCTTCGCCTCGGGAGCGCTGCTCCTGCTTGACATCTGTCGACGCCGCTGCAGATCGCCCCGACTCCGAGGACCGATCGACGCCGAAGACGCGACGCCGGACATCTTGACGCCGCTGATCATCATGTGCTTCGCTTTTCCAAGGTACTGTGTTGTGGGGGTCTGTTCGACTCCGGGCTCGACGTAGCGCTCCTCGCGGTCGACGCCGAACCTTTGGATTAACTTTGCCTCGACGTCGTGTGACTCCCGTGTGGGTTACATTGTTGCCAAGAACTGTGATTTAAAGAAGAAGAGTTGCTTTTGTTACTAAAGACTTTGTGCTAAGAAGATACTACACTTGAACTATTGTTTTTCCTTCCAAGAGTATTTATTAAGATTGTGGTATATTCTATTCATTATTTGGTCTTGTGCTAAGCCTTATATAAAAATCCTTATTTTTATAATATTACTGTGTCGTGTCCATTTGTAGTGTATTCACTTTATTACTGTATGTGGTCATAAATGCTTAACGCACTGCCTCTGAGATAAGCCTGTCTGCTTTGCCAAGCTACCAAGGGGGTGAGCAGGGGTTATCTAAGTGTGTGATCCCCTTGCCCTGACTAGAGGAGGTGAGTCCCTATTTGTCAGAAGTGTATACCTCTGCCAACTAGAGACAGCCAAGTCTAACATTGGTGGGTCAGCGGTGAGGATTTGAACTTTGCATTTATGACCCATGTGCAGTGATTAGTGTGCGCTACATAGTGAAAGCAGACCATAGCGCAGCCACAATCTATTTTGGGAAGGATATTCTATTTTTGTTCTCTGCTTTTCTGAAGCTTGTTTGAACACTGCCAGTTTTGACCATGAGTGATGCCGGAAGCACTACCCCTGTTGTTGTGGAGGAATTTGATAGAAGTAAAATCCTGGATTACAGCAGAAAGCAACTAGACCATTATTGCAAGCAGTTGAAAGTTCCTACCAAAGGCTGCAGAAACAAACTGGAAGTTCTCAAATCTTTGGAGGCCTGGTTAGAGGCCAGAGATCCCTCTGATGCGGTGGTGGTACCGCCAGGGGAAGGGGAGGAGGAGGTGCCAGTGAATGGGCCCGTGTCTCCTCCCGGAAGCAGTGTTTCCTCTAAAGGTCTTTCCCCTGAAGAAAGAGAAGAAAGGGAGAAGGAGCGAGTATACAACATGGAAATGACAAAACTTAAGATAAATGGGCAGTTGGAGATATAAAATGCAAAAGGCAGGAGAGAAGCTGATATGGAGATCAAAAGGTTGGAGTTTGAAAGAGAAAAGTTAGCTTTTCAGCGTGAAAAAATGGTGAGTGAAATGGAGCTCCAAGCTAAGAGTTTAGAATTGAATCCCTCTGGTGGCAGCATCCCATCTGTGCCTGCAGAAAGTAGGTTTTATTTTCCCAAAGATGTGATCAAAGATTTTCAGAAGAATGAGGATATTGGTCAATGGTTTAAAGCATATGAGTTAGCATTGTTGGCCCACCAGGTCCCTGAGAAGAATTGGGGAGCGGGGTTGTGGGGTCGCTTTGTGAATGAGGGGAGAGATACCCTGTTGGACATGCCTGTTGAGGATAGGATGTCTTATGCTCATATGAAAGATGCTTTAATGTTAAGGTATGGCCTAACCCCAGAAAAGTACAGACAAACCTTTAGATAATGTAAGAAATTGCCTGGTACTACGTGGGTTGAATATGTGTCATTTTTTTGCAGAGCCATGGATGGTTGGGTAAAGGGCAGCAAGGTGGAAAGTTATGAAGCTCTTTATGATTTGTTTGCTTGGGAGCACTTGTCTAATAACTGTTTTCCAGAGCTGCGCAGGCACCTTATTGATAGCAAGATATCTAACCCTAGAAAACTTGCTGAGGAGGCGGACCGCTGGGTCAGTACCAGGGTCCACAAGGGTCCAGTGGGAGACTCAGCCAGAGGTGGGCAGGGTCCCCAGCAGAAGAGTGGGGGGGACAAGGGTAAACAGAGGAAGTTCCATGAAGGGCCCCAAAGTAATCCCCAAGGGAACCAAGGGAAGGGTTCCCAGCCCCCCCCTGTGAAGAAGCCAGGGGCCCGACAGGTAAACCTGTTCATAGGGGCCCAATGACCTGCTATGTTTGTAAGCAGGTGGGACATCGTTTTTATGATCCCCAGTGTCCCATGAGGGACTCGAATGCACCACCACGTGCACCCCCCGTCAGTTGGCGAGTGTAGCCCTGGGAGGGGAGGAGATGGTTGCCCCTGGTGGGAGGGGTCCCGCAGAGATGTCCCTGGTCTCGCTAGGAGACATGGAAATGGTCCCTCCACCCCCTCTGCCTAGTAACACTAATAAATATAGGCAGTAGGTGACCATTAATGGCCATAGAGTGGAAGCTCTCAGAGACACCGGAGCGAGTGTGACAGCTGTCAAGTGTCACTTGGTGTCCAGAGAGCAGGTGGTTCCCCACGCATTCTACCCTGTGATAGCTGCTGACAACTCCCAGAAAGAGTGTGAGGTAGCTCAGGTTCCCTTTGAATGGGGGGAGTTTCAGGTACTCTTCAATTTGCTGTGAGGCCCGCCATGCCTGTTTGTCTCCTGGGCAATGATTTGGAAGACTCCCCTTGGGCTAAGGTGGAGCGAGAGACACATTTGAAAATGTTGGGTGTGCCAGAGTGGGTGTGTGCAACCACTCGATCGATGACAGCAAGTAAGGGTGTTGATGGGGTCCCGGAGCCTGAAAGTATGGCCCAGGACCCAGCTGTAAAGAGAAGAGGCAGGGGGCGCGGGAAACCGTCCCCCATAGTTCCCGTGGTCCAGGAGGAGGCAGACCCTGAGGGGGATGCCCTGGAGCCCACAGGGGAACAAGTTGCTGAACTGGGAGACCTGCCCGAGCTGACCCACTGGCAGCAGGATGGTGGTCCCTCCAGGGAAGAATTTTGTGCAGAACAGAAAGTGTGCCCTTCTCTTGTGGGTATGAGGCAGCAGGCCTCAGCCCAAACCGCAGGTGATCAGTCAGGAACACATTTTGTCTACTGGGAGAACAACCTCCTGTATAGCGAGCCTAAGGCTGCTGAGCCTGGGTCAGCCCGTGTGCTGGTGGTACCCCAGCGCTTCAGAGCCTTCCTACTGGGTATGGCTCATGACGTTCCGTTAGCTGGACATCTGGGGCAGGACAAGACCTATGACAGGCTTGTCACCCATTTTTATTGGCCTCAGATGAGAAGGAATGTAGACATCCATTGTAAAACCTGTCACACTTGCCAGGCAAGTGGGAAAAGCAGAAGGAAGCAGAAGGCTCCCCTCCAACCTTTTCCAATCATCAGTACCCCCTTTGACCGGGTGGGGATTGACATTTTTGGGCCCCTGGACCCCAAGACAGCCCTGGGCAACAGGTTCATCCTGGTCTTGGTGGACCATGCCACACAGTACCCGGGAGCCATCCCTCTCAGAACAGTGACGGCCCCCATGGTGGGACGAGCACTGATGGGTGTTTTCTCCCGCATGGGGTTCCCCAGAGAGGTGGTGTCAGACCGAGGCACCAACTTTATTTCCAATTATATGAATTCCCTGTGGAAGGAGTGTGGGGTAACCTACAAGTTCACCACTCCTTACCACCCTCAAGGTAATGGGCTGGTTGAGAGATTCAACCGGACCCTTAAAGGCATGATCATGGGTCTTGAAGAACCAATGAGGCGTAAATGGGACGTCCTCTAGCCATGCCTGCTGTTTGCTTACCGTGAGGTGCCACAGAAGTCTCTAGGGTTCAGCCCCTTTGAGCTTTTGTATGGACACCCGGTAAGAGGACCTTTGAGTCTGGTCAAAGAAGGCTGGGAGCAATCTCCCAGGAAACCTCCCCAGGATGTATACAGTTACATGCTGGCATTTAGGAACCAGACTCGGCGCTTCAGAGATCTTGCTCAGGCAAATCTGGAGGCCAGCCAGGAAGAGATGAAGCGGTGGTATGACCGGAATGCCACTCTGGTGGAACTTCAGCCTGGTCAAGAGGTTTGGGTCATGTCCCCTGTGGAACCTTGTGCGCTCAAGGACAGGTGGACTGGACCATTTAAGGTTGTGGAGAAGAAGAGCGATGTCACCTACTTGGTAGACTTGAAATCTCCCAGGAACCCCTTGAGGGTCCTTCATGTCAACCGTTTAAAGCCCCACTTAGAAAGGTCCGAAGTGGGCATGCTCCTAGCTACAGATGCTGGAATGGAGGAGGAGAGTGAGCCTCTTCCTGACCTCCTGTACGCAAAAGAGCAAGATGGGTCAGTGGATGGAGTTGTCCTCTCTGACACACTGACCCTTGAGCAGCAGCAAGATTGTCGCCAACTGTTGGGACAATTCCCTGATCTGTTCTCCTTGATTCCTGGTGTCACTCAGTGGTGTGTCCATGATGTGGACACCGGGGACAGCACTCCTGTGAAGCACAAGGCTTACAGGGTGACTGACAAGGTCAGAGCATACATTAAGGAGGAGGTCTCCAAAATGTTTGCCTTAGGGGTGGTTGAGTCCTCTAGCAGTCCTTGGGCCAGCCCAGTGGTCTTGGTCCCGAAGGCTGCAGCACCTGGTGCTTCACCAGAACTTCGGTTCTGTGTGGATTACCGAGGACTGAATTCAGTCACCAAGACTGATGCGCACCCCATCCCCAGAGCTGATGAGCTCATAGATCGGTTAGGGGCTGCTCGGTACCTTAGTACGTTTGATCTAACGTCTGGGTACTGGCAGATCGCCTTAACTGATGGGGCAAAAGAGAGGTCATCATTCTCCACACTAGATGGGCTCTACCAGTTTTGGGTTATGCCCTTTGGGATGAAGAATGCCCCTGCCACCTTCCAGAGGTTGGTCAACCAGGTATTGGCTGGACTGGAGGACTGGAGGACTTCAGTGCCGCCTACCTGGACGACATCGCAGTGTTCAGCGCCAGCTGGGAGGAACACTTGCGCCACCTCCAGGAAGTGTTGTTGGCCCTGCGCAGAGCAGGCCTCACAATCAAAGCCAGTAAGTGCTAGATTGGGCAGGGTTCAGTGGTGTACTTGGGGCACCAAGTAGGGAGCGGCAAGGTGGCACCCCTGCAACCCAAGATAGATACCATCCTGGCTTGGGCACCGCCCAAAACCCAAACTCAGGTGAGAGCCTTCTTAGGTTTCGCGGGTTACTACAGGAGGTTTGTCAAGGATTATGGTAACATTGTGCACCCCTTGACTTCGCTGACTTCCAGGAAGCAGCCACAAAATGTGATCTGGACTGACGCCTGTCAGACGGCCTTTGACACCCTGAAAACTGCAATGTGCACAGCACCTATACTCCAGGCACCCGACTTTTCTAAAGAATTTTTTGTCCAGACGGACGCTTCAGAGCATGGCGTGGGGGCTGTTCCAGCTCAGGTGAATGAAGAGGGCCGAGACTTACCTGTAGCCTTCATTAGCAGGAGGTTACTTCCCAGAGAACAGAGCTGGAGTGCGATAGAGCGAGAAGCATTTGCTGTGGTCTGGGCGCTGAAGAAGCTACGACCCTACCTGTTTGGGACTCACTTCCCGGTTCAGACAGACCACAGGCCCCTCAGATGGTTGATGCAGATGAGGGGTGAGAATCCAAAGCTGTTGAGGTGGTCCATTTCCCTACAGGGGATGGACTTCACGGTGGAACACCGCCCTGGTACAGATCACGCCAATGCTGATGGTCTGTCCAGATTTTTCCGCCTTAGTGATGAGGACTAGGTCAAGGGTAGTTCTCCCCACATTTCAGCTGGAAGGGACACGTGTTAGACCTGACATCATTGGCCTGAGTCTCTCCTCCATTTTTTTTCTGTTTGCCTCCTCTGTTTACGATGTTTTTGCTGGTATATTGCTTTGGGCACTGTGCCACTGCTGATCACTGCCACAGTGCAAGTGCTCCCTATGTTAAATTAATATTGATTGAATTCCATGTTCGGCTTATTTGGTTTACTGTCAGTCCCTAGTCTAGTGCACCAGGAGTGCCAGGGCTTGTAAATACAAATGCTGCTCGTGGGCTTGCAGCACATGTTGCGCCACCCACAAGAGCGGCCTAGTAAAAGTATGTCTAAAGGTCTGCCATTGCGAGACCTACGTGCAGTTTGGTACTGTCACGCAGACTGCGCAGGTACACCTACTTGCCAGTCCCTAAACCTTCCCTTAACTTCATGTTAGTCACCCCTATGGCAGGCCCACGGGCAGGGTGCGTTGTAAGCATAAGGTAGGACAAGCCTGACTAGGTTGGCATGTCCTAATAGTGAATTACAGCCATATTCGTTTTTCACTATTGTAAGGTTATATGCTCTCCATAAGTTAGAATGGGCTGCCGGGGTTATTAATGCTATAATCCTAGCTGGCTCGGGGAGCATGGTGCAATGTCGAGTTTGGTATCCCACAACTCAGGGTTTAATAACGCATCAGTTGGTATGGATGGTTTTTGGACTCTGGGTTTGAAAATAGCACTTTTAGAAAGTGGCTATTTTCTTGTCTAACTATTTCTGGTTTCTGCTGGTTTGGTGTGTGTGACAGGGGCTGGGTGGCTCCAGAGTTCTGAATGAGTTAGTGTGGGGTGAGTGGTGCATTTGCATTGAGAGTAGTTCCTGATAGCCTGCCCTGCCTGCCCTGCCTGATACAATGCTGGCTCCACCTCCTGCCGGGCGACTGATAGCTCTGCTCCTGCCAGTGACAATACTGGCTCCACCTCCTGCTGGGCATCTGAGGACCCAGCCCTGCACAGTGAATAGGCCAGGTGCCTCTGCCTGGCTACACCCACAACAAACCCAGGATGAGGGGAATTCCCCTGCATGGACAAAGGGATCAAAGCTAAAAAGGGGTATAAGAGAAGGACTCCTGAACCAAGACTTTAGATCACTTCTGACAAGGAAACCTGAACCAAGGACAAGAAGCCTGCTGATCCAAGGACTTGCCTACCCCTTCTGCCAGTGTGCTGTTTGCTGGGGGGAATCCTGCAGTTGCTTCTTTATTTTTGCCAAGGAACCAGGAGAGAGGAACAGAGTGTGTACTCTCAAACTTTGCTAAAGAAAATCTCCAAGGGCTGGAAGAGTGCCAGCCTCCTGTTGAAGTCACAGGGCCAAAGGACTTCATCTACTTGCTAAAAGTGCTTGTTGCTGGAACCTGAGAATCCAGCACCTCTGAAAGAATCCAGCAATCTCGACGCCGATGGACGCCGACGGACGCCGCCGAATCCAGCTCGACATCGTGAGTAACGGCTCCAGTGTCCTGCTTCCTCGACGCCGGCCGCCGGGCCCGATCGACGCCAGCAGCGACGCCAGTGAGTAGCGAGCTTGGCTCCAGCTCCAAGTGACCCCGTGTCGACGCCGCCGCTGATCGCATCGACCCCGAGCCCTCTCGACGCCGTGAGCGCTGCTCACTCTTGCAACATCATCAACAACATCGACGACGACGCCATATCCTGCTTCGCCTCGGGAGCGCTGCTCATGCCTGACATCTGTCGCGCCACTGCAGATTGCCCCGACTCTGAGGCCCGATCGGCACCGAAGATGCGACGCCGGACATCTTGACGCCGCTGATCATCGTGTGCTTCGCTTTTCCAAGGTACTGTGTTGTGGGGGTCTGTTCGACTCCGGGCTCCATGTAGCGCTCCTCGCGGTCGACGCCGAACCTTCGGATTAACTTTGCCTCGACGTCGTGTGGCTCCCGTGTGGGTTACATTGTTGCCAAGAACTGTGATTTAAAGAAGAAGAGTTGCTTTTGTTACTAAAGACTTTGTGCTAAGAAGAAACTACACTTGAACTATTATTTTTCCTTCCAAGAGTATTTTTTAAGATTGTGGTATATTTTTGTCGTTATTTGGTCTTGTGCTAAGCCTTATATAAAAATCCTTATTTTTATAATACTACTGTGTCGTGTCCATTTGTAGTGTATTCACTTTATTACTGTATGTGGTCATAAATGCTTAACGCACTGCCTCTGAGATAAGCCTGACTGCTTTGCCTAGCTGCCAAGGGGGTGAGCAGGGGTTATCTAAGTGTGTGATCCCCTTGCCCTGACTAGAGGAGGTGAGTCCCTATTTGTCAGAAGTGTATACCTCTGCCAACTAGAGACAGCCAAGTCTAACAGTTTGGGTTTTGGGGTACAGGGTATATTTATAGGGTTGAGATGGGTTAGTGTTTAAGGGTGTTGGTGTACTTTAAGGAGTAAGGGTGGGTTATGATTATGGGGTGCAGGGGTATTTAAAGGGAGTAGGGGGGGACACCCGGAGCTGGAATGAACAGAACCCGGGAAGAAAAAACAATGAAATATTGGGCACAATGCTCGGTTTTTTTTCCGTAATCCCGCCCCCGCACATGCCCATGCCCCCAGACCACGCCCACATGCAAAACTAACAGTTGATGGACAGAATGCAGAACAATGTCATACATTCACCCTAGTACAGAGATCTGGGCCTAAATCCATCATTTGTTTGTACTACACACCACCCCAGTTCATACATGGCCATATGCAAATCAACCTTGACCCTGTGTTTCATGGGAACAGTCTAGTCCAAACTGCCAAGTCATGTCTTCCCTGGACCGGAATCAAGCATCCTAGGACTGTTTCTGGCTATCAGCTGTCTTCAGCCAGGATAGCTTGACTCCAGTGGTGTGGAGAGCACGGGACTCACGTCTGAGTATACCCTTCCCACTCGGGGTGACAAATGCAAAACCAACAGTTGATGGACAGAATGCAGAACAATGTCATACATTCACCCCAGTACAGAGATCTGGGCCTAAATACATCATTTTTTTGCACTCCACACCACCCCAGTTCAGACATGGCCATATGCAAATCAGCCTTGACCCTGTGCCTCATGGGAACAGTCCAGCCCGAACTGCCAAGCTATGTCTTCCCTGGACCGGAATCAAGCACCCTAGGACCGGCACACGCCCACAGCACACAATATGAGACATGGCATGAAGGGCGGAACGTACCACACGCCCCCAGCGTTTGTCACGCCCCCCAGCACACGCCCACAGCACAACGCAGACACACCCACAAGGGACTACTTTGCTGGCACGGTTCTTTTACCTTTTAAATGTATATGGTGGGCGTCTGCATAGCCTATGTCCTTCTGCTGCAACTGCCCTTTCCAACGCTGTATTGGGTGCTGTGATTGGTGCTGTGGTTCCTGAGATTACCCGCCTCTAAGGTTTGGGCTCTCTCTTTATTATATTAGTATAGATATTCACTGAAAAAACCATAGGTTTCATGGGCGTTATAGTTAGTTGGACATTGCATTCGTACAAAACCATTGAAATTGCCTCGTCATAGTTAGTTCAGCTAACTATAACTCGCGCGCCCGCAATGCACTGCTGAGTTATAGTTAGCTGAACTAACTATAACGGGGCAATTTCAATGGTTTTGTACGAGTGAAATGTCCAACTAACTATAATGCCCATGAAACCAATTTTTTTTTTCCCAGTGAATTTCAAAGGCCACTTGGCTTCTGCAGCCACATAATAGGTGAACTACAGGGACTTCTTCTTATCTTCTTCAGAATGCCTTGTGCAATCATAGACTCAATAACAGGTCTTATTCCAGCCACAGTTTCTGGAGTCAATTTATACTGCGGAGTTCGTCGGAATTCAGCATTCAGTTTGACCTGCATCTTAACAGGTTCAACCACTCTAATCAATCCTATCTCCTCACCTCTGAAATCCCTCACTTTCAGAGAGACCGAATCTCTCAAATCAAGTGGTATGTCCTCTATTGTAAGAACCACGAACAGCCCTGCAGACAAGCTCATATTGGCCATCTTAAAATCGCCATTGTCATCATAGGTCTGCAATTCCACACCCTTCGGAGTGCAAGATATGGAACAAAAATAGCTTACACCAAAGATCTCGTCCCAATAGACAGACGGGCTTGAATCGCACACTGATGTTTGTCTCAAAATGGTCCTATTCTCACAGGTAACTCGTTTGACAACAGGTTAGTCATTCTCAAATTGGTAACTCCTACCACTTGAATTGATTGTCCTGAAAGGGATAAATCTGGGACCACTTCTGTCCTTACCTTGGAGCGTGCAGCTCCGGTATCTAGCAAAAAGGTAACAGGATGTCCATTAACCTCTGCATCTACAAATGGTCCATTTGATCCACTTCTAGGGCAGCACCCAAAATGCACTCTCCCTGAACCCCCCTCTGATACACATGAGGATCTTGAATTTGATCTAATGTGTCTTGTATTTCAAAATAAGGCATTTGTTGGTACACATGATCACTTGTGGGTATTCTCGTAGGTTGAGGAATCTGCATTTGTGACTCACATCCTTCCCCATACATGGACCTTGGTCTTGTTACAGTGTTCAAACTTTCTGTCATCTGTCCCTCTCCCTCATATTACATTTGATTTGCTGGATTCAATCGACACTCGCGCTTCCAATGCCCGATTTTGTGACAATAATGGCACACTGTGACCCTTTTTTGATATGCCACCCAATCACCTCCCATACCGACATTCATGCCCCTTCCTCTTCCCTGTCCAGGTTGAGGTACCGTCTATTGATTCATTCCTCTACCGCTTCCTCTTCCTCAACCCATCGCTCCTTCAACCCCTTGTATGTAATCAGGCCTTTCCACATTCCTCAACTGTACCAACATTAATTTCTCTTTTGTGTTCTTCTGTGCTGCCTCTACCTGCCTCTACCTGTTCACTGCAATATTTTGCATATCGCAAGATTTTGTTTACAGATTTGTTCTGCCAACATATCAAGTGGTGCTGTATCATCAAACTGATATCAGATCTCAATCCTAACACAAATTTCAAACCAAGTGTCCCATATCTTTTGGCTCAACAGTATCCAATCTACTGTGTTGTTTAAAGGCCACTAAAAGTCTCTCATTATAGTCATGTACTGATTCTTTAAGATCTTGAGTAGTATGATTGATTTTAAGTCAACAGTCTGAGGGGCCAATTTAGACTGCAACAATGTAATCACCTGTTCATATTTCTTCATTACTTCAACCGAAGGACCATGAGTCACGGCATCTCTAGCCGGTTCTGCAGTGGGCCAATCAACGGCAACCTTACATGCTGTCCATAAATCACCTGGAACCACTATATCAAACAAGGTATTTAAATCAATCCATATGCTTCAATTCTGTCCAATGGTGAATTCCCTTCAATCACCTCATCTATTTCTGCTTTTAGTCTTACCACATCTATCAATGGTTCCTTCATTGCCACTTGTATGATTGTCTGACCTCTCTCACTTCCTGATTCTACCCTGCCACACCTTTGTGCTCTCCTTGGACCTACACTCTCCTCCATTCTCAACACTGGGCGACTTTCTCTCTCACAACTTCAACTTCTCCAATGATTACTTTTACACAATCCCTGTGGTTCGAACAGTACTCTAGGGGGTTCTCGTCTCATATCCGTTTCCTCTCTCGGTATCATTGACTCCCTTACTGGTGGAACCCACATTCTAATGTCTGACCTGGAATTTTCCAAAACTCCTGTTTGTCTTCGCTCCGACCCGCTGTCCATTCTTGAAGAATCAGTAATAGCTGGCAATGGAGTACTAGCTTCCACTGGCATCTGAGCCATACCTGTTCCCCTCATGGTAAAACATCCTCCAGAAATAGTCTCTTCCACTCCTCTTGTCTGCTGTTGACTTTCACCTGCTCTCTCTTTAGGGTTATTGATCTAAACCACAGGTCCAATGGTAACTGGTACAGTGAGAGAGTCTGGTAACTGCATGGTGCATGCACTTCCGTCTGGCTCAGTATCTGCATATCTTGGCCCTCCAGATCCCCCTGGAATTCTTATTCCCACTGCTATTCTCCCTATTACTCCTGTTGTTTGCTATTCTGAACCCTGTCGTCCCATTCCTATACCTTCTCCCGTTTGCTACGTTTTCTACGGCTCAGACTTGTAGTCTCATAAGGTGGTGGACGTTCAGCTAACAGTCTTTCAAGGAAACTAACATCTGTATCACTGTCCTCCTCTGTCTTACTCTGTCCTTCAGACCCTCCTTTTAGCAACCTGAATGGATATAATCGTTCTTCCCCTATAGTATCGACTCTCCATCTTTTCAGCTGTGCATCCCACTTGGCACTCTGATTGCTTTCTTCATTCTTCCTTGTGAAGCTTCTCTTCTTTTTGCCATTGCTGCTCTCATCCATGCATCTAAAGCCTCAAATTGTGTTGGTCTAGGAGGAGGTTTCAGAGAAGCCATCACTCCTCTCAGCTAATACAGCACCACCATTCAAAAAGACCAATAACAAGGGAAAGCCAATTCTCCCTCTTTCTTTGATTTTATGCCAATTTTGCAGCCACACTATAGTATGGAGTCCTACATTGGTTGCCATGTAATGTGCCGGGGTATCCTCTAGTGAAGCTTCTTCTCCCACCCGAGATACCATCCCAGGTAAAGTCACAGAAGCAATTGGTCAGCCGGGTCCACACAGGTGACCCGACAAAAGGGGTTTGGGAATTCGGTGTAGGGTTGAATGTACCTCAAGCGACTCATGTGGGGGTCCGAAGTGTCTAAGGCATGCTTGAACCTGGATTAACAACAACATAACAAACATCCCATCCCCCAACAATGCCCCATGCCCACATTTCCTCCCCAGAAGTATCTGTTGCCCCAAAATTCTAATCACAAGTGTCCGTAGCTGTAACAGGTAATAGGTGTTAGAGGTGGACATCCTCCTAAATAAGGATAAGTTTCCATCTCTGCTTAAAGGATTTCAGCACCATAAGCAACAGATTTGTGGCTGGTAATCACCCGATTCAAGGGCACAAGTCTGGGAGCCATCCTCTGTGGCCACTAGCCCGGTTGATCCTGGCGACCCACTCTCTGAAGCACAAACAGTCTGGTCAGGAGTTTGCAACGCCGGAAGGGTGTTGGAGGATTCTGCATCCGTCCCTTGGATGGGTTCATGGCCCGACAAGTCAGGTGAGCACAGGCGCACCCCACAATGGTGGCGGGACCTCCTTTGAAACCTTGATTTAGGTTTCAGAGCTGGCAGAGGTAATGGGTCCAAATGGGTGGAGTGACGCCTGTCTCGTGTCGCAGGCCGAGGAGGTCTCTGTGTTCTGTCACCCACTCCTATGCAGACCCCAGGGTATGAAAGAAGAAGGAGCGACCATTAAACAGCCCCTTCAGCTTGGCCGGTAACATCAACATACATTTAGAATGTAACGTTGTTTGATTTCCTCAAATGACTTCCATCATCATGGACAGTAATCCGGAAAAATTATAATATTGGAGAATTGGTGACTGAGGTCACCTATCTTATGAGCTTCATGAAGAATGATGTCAATGTGCTGATGGTTAAGTAATCAGGAGATCATCTGATGTGGTGGAGCCCCAGGCGGTGAGCATTGAGCCAGAGATCTGTGCACTCGTTCTTTCGTGAACCACGGGGAAAGTCTACCCTTAGGCATCCAGGAGTTCAGCCAAGACTTGAGGAACTGTTCAGGAGCATGGATTCTGCATCCTCCGAGACACCCACAAAGCGGAGGTTGATACATTGCGATCTATTCTTGGCATCCATGGTATGTTGTTAAATGGCAGCAGAGTTGGAGAGGAGTTTGGATACCGTAGTCTTTAAGGCTGGTGGATCATCCTCCAATGTCAAAACGCAGCCTTCTACCTCAGAGTGATGTTATGGAGATTTTGATGCAGGAGGGAGATGGCTATCCGCACCTCTTCGGTTTTCTTCTCTACAGCTTCTTGCAAGGCCTGGATACGCTGCAATATTTTGTCCTGAACTCCAGAGTCAGTCGGTCTCTAGGGCGGTGGTGGGTCCCACAATAGTCCCAGTGCACCATGGGGGTGGTTCGGCAAATTTTTCAATTTTAGTTTGCACCCCAGAAGCCTTGTCTTGCTCCATGATAATTTGTCGTAGTGTGGGGGAGGAGATTCGATCAGGGCACAGTGGTTCTCTCCAGGATAGTAGGCCTCGGTCCTTGAATTAGGGTGGGGGGTCAGAGCACAGAGTGTAGCTAGAGTTAGGGGGAGGCGTGGTACTCGTAATCGACAAGCCCGCTTGCTGTAGTGAGGGAGGCAGCACGTGCACCTGGAAGAGAGACAGGCCCCAGCAAGGCTGGATCCCACCCCCATCGACCAGTCCCCTCCACCCCCCCCCCCCCCTGCCCCCCCCTGGAATGAGGCCAGAAATCCCTGGTTGTGGAGGGGGAAGAAAGAAAGAAAAGGTGGATCCCCACAAGAATCTCGATCCCGTCAGGCCCAGTGGGCAGTCTCAGATAGATGAAGACAACGAAGGCCATCCAGGCCACGAACCATGAGGCCGATCATCTGTCTCCATCTATCTGGGAGTCAGCAGGGCAAGCTGGAAAGGTTACTAGGCAAGAAACTGTCACCTGCCCTATCAGACCGGCCTGCAAGCCCCATGGCCCAGAGAAGGGCAGCACAAGTACCCGAAAGATGAGCGGGCACACTTGAGCAAAGGTCTATGGGGGGAGGGGCACAGGAGTCCAACAAATATACATGGGGCCAGGGAGGGGGGCGGCAAGGTCTGTGGTAGGCACTGGCACTCTCTTGCTCCCAGGGCCACAAGTCACAGCTAGCTCCTGGTAGGCCGATCATCCCAGGAGGGCCCCGATCCCTGCCCCTCATGGCCGCAATGGCCGGCCACACCCAGGTCTGTATTATTTATTTATTTTTATTTTAGTAGTTTGTAGAGCGCACAGCTACCTCCAACGGAGGTGTCCCGGCGCTGAAGACCGTATCTCAGAGGGTTCAGGGGGATGCAGGTGAGAGAGGGTAATTAGATTAGGGAAAAGAGCCAGGTCTTGAGTTTTTTTCGAAATAGAGGCTCTGAAGTAAGGAATCTCAGTTCCATGGGCAGGTGATTCCACAGTCTGGAGGTGGCTACTGCAAAGGCCCTTCCTCCCGTTCGTACAAGGCGAAAACGGGGGCAGATCATAAGGCGGAGATGGTTCGATCTGAGGTTTCGCGATGCTTGTGAGAACTTCATTCTTCGTCTCAGGTAGATAGGGCCACAATCATTAAGAGCTCTAAAAGCCAGGGTTAAAGATTTAAATTGAATGCGGAGTCTCACTGGGAGCCAATGAAGTTTGATCAGGTGGGGTGAAATGGAGTGACGATAGGGGATGTTGCAAATCAACCTGGCCGCTGAGTTTTGAACTGTCTGTAGTTGATTTACAAGATACGCCGGAGCTCCGACATATAGACTATTTGCGTAGTCCAAATGAGTGGTGATGAGGGCATGGACTACTGTCTTGCGTGAGTCCAATGGCAGGAAAGGGAGGATTTTTTTTATCATCCGGAGCTTTCCAAAGCAGGATGTAGTGACTTTGTTAATTTGAGTCTTGCAGGAGAGGGCAGTATCAAATTGGAAGCCCAAGTTACGGGCAGCTTTGACTGGTACCGGTGGAGGGTTTAGCTCAGTCGGCCACCAAAGACTGGGAGAAATGGGAGATTTCTGGTTAAAAAAAAGGACTTCCGTCTTGTCTGTATTAAGTTTTAAATTATTGGAAGACATCCATGCGGCGATATGCACCATGCAGTGTCGGAAGTTGTGAAATGAATTTTCAGAGTGGTCCTTAAAGGACAACACCAACTGAGTGTTGTCGGCGTAAAAATTTACTCTGACGCCCCAGGATTCTACCACTTTTGCCAATGGTTTTAGATACACATTGAATAAGAGAGGGCTGAGAGAAGATCCTTGTGGAACTCCCCAGATCAATGGTTTCTTGGTAGAGAGGAAGGAGCCCAGCATCACCTGTTGAAATCTGTCCGTGAGGAAAGATTTAACCCAAGCGAGGGGAGTTCCTCCGACACCTACCTCTTGCAAGCGAGTCAGTAGTATGTCATGGGAGATGGTGTCGAATGCAGTGGATAGGTCGAGGAGAACCAGCATGGCCTCCTCTCCCCTAGCCGTGCACTCCCTGATTGACTCAGACACCTCAAGAAGGGCTGACTCAGTGCTAAAGTTCGGTCTAAATCCTGATTGTATAGCTCCAATGTCTTGTGTGGACTCTCAGTCCTGGGTCTGTCACAGTATTGGGATCTGGAGAGCGTCAATGGCAGGCAGAGGGGCGAGCCTAGGGCTTGTGCGAGACTGGAGCATCCAAGGCGGTGGGAACATGGGACAATAGAGGAGACAGCCGCTTAAGCAGAATTGGCCATGCCGGGAAGCTAAGGTTGCGCTTGTTTGTGAAACCGGTCCGCGCTGCAGGATTTATCATGGAGGCTCACCAGCAGACCAGAAGAGAGGTACTGGGTCCAGAAGGCTATGTAGTATGGCTGACAGGGACGGATCCGGTCGGATGGCGGAGTAGGTCCGGGAGCACTCTCAGAGTGCATCCACCATCTTGGTTGATCCAACCACGCCCCCATTAGAATAATTGACACCATCTAGGTAAAATTCTCCCATTTTGTTCCTTAACACAGACATCAACAGGTCAGCGAGAACCACTTGATTTCTGGAAATTGATTTGTTTAACCACACAAATATTTTTGTTGAAGTCTGCAAATTATGCTGCAGATGGTGGATTCACTGACAAGTGTAAGCTGCCATGGAATCATATACTTGCAGCAGCCCTTGTGTGTTGTGTTTGGTAGCCAGTATGCATAGGGATGGAAAATGGAAGTCTGTGATAAAATCAAACAAAAGCTCCGTGTCTTGAATACTCAATGTGGGCTGATGTTCGCAGCCAAGCCTCAGGTGTTGGTTAATGGTCGCTCCTTCTTCTTTGATACACTGGACTCTGCATGAGAGTGGGCGACTGAACACAGAGACCTCCGGGGCCCGGTGACACGACAAGAGACACTCCACCCGGTTAGACTTACCACCTTTGCCACTACCTCTGCCTGCTTTGATCTGTTCAGACCAAATAGAAATTGGCAGCAAGATTCTAACTCTGCTGCATGTTATGAAAAACTTTCCTCTGTAAATCCAGAAAAAGGAAAATGGAAGTTTCCATTCTGGACAACTCCATTTCTGCCACAAAGTCTGCTTAACCTACCTAATGGTTATAGTAAAGAGTGCAATCACATTTGTTACTTGAAGTTGATGCGACCATGCTATTGGTCTGCATAAGAATGTCAAGTAGACATGCACATTGTGGCAGGTGGCCTTTGCAGGATTTTCCCAGTAACTCTAAACATTTTTATGCCCATATTCACCAATGAGATTTGACAATTGCCCGAGTCTCCTGAAAATCAATCATTTTTTGCAATATTTAAACAGTATGTTTAAAGAAAATAAAGGTATGTAGCACAGCTGTCTAGTACCAACACCACTAAACAGGCTGTAATTGTTCACCAGCAATTCCATGGAATAAGCAGAACCTCTAGGAAATGTCTCCTGGACGCCAGGCACCTGGACCAGTATCCATAGCAACACAGCTCTAGTTTCCCGTATAGAAGCAACAGTGGACTATTAAGCTTCATTGTGGACTGAGGCGTGGTTAATCTGTGTGAGGTTATAGATACCTAGGGGGCTTATTTAAAACCCCGTTTGCGCCACTTTTGTGCCATTTTTAACATGGGAAAAGTGACATACGGGTGCCGCAAGTCACTTGTAAATAAGCCGCCTAGTGGTTTGCCATAGTAGGGCTTTCAAAATGTTACTCTGTTGAAGAAACAGATTTAGGACTTTTCGACCACAGTCTTGCTCTAAGCTTCAGGATCAGGCGATTAGCTTAATTTTTTAGGGAAAAAAGGGTGAGTGGAAGTGGCAGTAAACACTGAAACAATAGAATTACTCTTTGGTGGAGGAAAGGCACATTTTGGGTCAGAAGAATCTGCAGGTTCCATCTCCCAAATGAAATATCCCTTCACTAGCAGAAGGTGGCAAGAGAAGGAAAAACGTGGTTAGTTGCAGGATTCTGTCTGCCCTTTGAAGAGTCTTTTTTGTAAAACTTTGACCTGGTTGACACTTGTCCAAGTTTGCCCCTAACAAGGCGAGTTAGGACGGATGACTTCAAGTAAGAAAGAACCCGTTGGGGCATATACTGTGATCAGAAGTGAATAACTCTTTATTCAGGTCAGGGAGGAGGCCCAAATCACTGTGGCCTACAGTGTGTTAACATCTACAAAGAGCGTAATGGGGTTGTTCAGGTCTAGCTTGAACACATTGTGGCAACATTAGGCTTACCCCCAGTATCATAAACAGTACGGAGCAGATTTACAAACCCAGCAAGCCACTTTTACGCCGCTGGTGCATCACTTCTGTGACGCAGCGGCGGCGTAAAGCTAGCGCCATGCTGTGGGGGATTTACAATGTGACACATCTAGGGCGATGTGTCACGTTGTGAAGCCCTGAGCCACATGAAACCTGCGTCAGGTTTCATGTGGGCGTTCCAGCTCAGGGAGGGGCGTTCCGGTGCAGGAACTCCTCGGAAAAGTTCCTGAGTGAAATCTACAAGATTTCACTCAGTTACTTTTGCGACCCCCGATTAGTCAAAACCTTGTGCCTGCTTGAAGCATGCATAAGGTGTGATGCACCATGTGCAAGATAAAACACCGCGCCCGCGATACAACTACAGCACTGTGCCAATGTTACGACGGCAGATGCGACACGCATCTGCATTTCCTTGTGCCATGATGCGCCGCATTGTAAATGCTGCGCATCCGTGGTGGCGCAAGGATTGTGATGCATGTCGCAAGTTTCCTGGCACATCCCTGCTGATTTGCAGGGATGTACCAGGAATTGTAAATCTGCCCCTACATATGTAACTTTGTTTATGTTACACACTCCAGACCCCCTTGGGTTTGGGCCTACCCTGCCACATTCTATCCCCTCTGGCACCCTCTATTGGTGTGAAAGCTCAAGAGCTGCTTGTAGTAATGGCTCAAGGAATGCAAGGTTTGATGCTTCAATTAGAGTTTATTCTGCTCAGGAGAAACACAGCGACAAGAGCAAGAAGCAGCAATGAACTGCCAAACATCTGACATTCTAGCATAGAGCATGGAACTTACAATGAAACAAAGTTCTACCTACAGGTGCCTGAGAGGCACAACACAGAGAATACTACATTATCCTCTTTTCTATAAAACGAAAGATAAAACCAAGATAGAAAAAAGAGAAAAGAAAAGAAAGAGAAGAAACATAGGTGAGAAAGGAAAGAAAGAAAGCAGGACGAGTAAGAAAAGAAAGAACCAGGGAAAAGAAAAGTACACGGTATAGAGTTTACAGAAAACAAAAGAGTTACCTGAACCTGGCAGGAATCCAACAGACTCTAAGACTCCTGCGAAGCTCTGGCACAAAGGTTACATCATTATTACTACCATTCCCGTTATTAGAAACAGAGCTAGAACTACCGTCATTAGTATCAGAACCAGAACTTGACGAAGGGTTATTAGAGAAAATATCATCTCTACCGACCTTAACAACTTTACAAATGTTCCAGCAATTCTTGTTATTCACACGCACTGCATTTCCGCAAACCTTATCAACCACTAAAGGCTCAGAAAATGTGCTCCTTCCCTTGGTGACATGAACAGGATTTTTGATGCGAACAACATCACCAGCACAAATATTTTGAGGAACAGATTTTTTCCTTTCATCGAAATAATTTTTTTGTCTTTTCTGAGCTGCTGTAACATTGTCCCTCACAAAACCATCTATGCCATCCATCACATTCATCTTCACCCATTTAGACATCCAACCTGGACAGATTTTCGTAGAAGGTTTCCTTCCCCTTAAAAGTTCAAAAGGAGAAACTCCAGTAGAAGAATGCGCAGTAGTACGGTAAAACCATAACATGGAACGCACAGCATTCTCAACTACACACTTGCTGGCAATGGCCCACTGCACACAGTTATTGAGCACATGATTCATCCTTTCAACAAGGCCATTGGCCTGGGGGTGCTAGAAAGAACTCTTCTCATGAGTAACCCCACCCTGTTTAAGAAAACATTCAAACTCTGAACTGACGAACTGTACACCATTGTCCGTCATGACAAGCGAAGGAAAACCCTCTCTCAAGAAAATATCTTTCAAACAAAGAATGACATTTGAAGAGGAAGGCTCGCTGATAAAAACGAATCTCCGGCCATTTGGAGTAATAATCAATGGCAACAATAGCAAAACGAGAAGAAGGAGGTAGAAGATAGAAAGGACCAACTAAATCAACTCCAATCCTCTCCCACGCTCTCTCTGGAAATTTAATAGGTTCCAAAGGAGGGGTCCTTACCTTGAGACTTTTGTCAGAAGACTTGCAGATAACACAATTATCAATCAAGGTATCAACACAAACATCCATTTGCGGCCACCAAAACACATCCCTCAACCTACGCTTCGTGAAAGTTTTCCCTAAATGACCTTCATGTGCACCATCAACAAGACGTTTCCTCAAACTCACAGGAGGAATGAGCCTTCCACATCGCAAAAGAATACCATCCTCAACAGTGAGCTCATCAGCAACCTTAACAAAAGTTTGGAAATGTCCAGAAACATTCTTTTCTTTAGGCCAACCAGATTTCAAGTAATTAACAACTTGAACAAGAACTTCATCCTTTAACAACTCCTCTTTCCACTCAACCTCACTAATAGCACACATACCTTCAAGATCCAAGGCAGCAACAAAACAACCCTCTAGGTCATCTTCCTTTTCAAAATCACAATCATTCCCAGTTATAGGAAAACGTGAGAAATAATCTGCCCTGACATTTTTCGAACCAGGCAGATAAACGATGTCAAAGTCATACTGTAGTAACTTTGTAGACAACCTGGCAATCCTAGGAGTATGCTCCTTAATCTTCTCCCCAGACAAAATTGAGACTAGGGGATTATGGTCCGTACGGATCACAAAGTGACTACCCCAAAGAAAAGGGTTGAACTTCCTGACCCCCCACCAGCAAGCCAAAAGCTCTTTCTCAATAACAGAGAAATTCACCTCAGCACCACGCAACACTCTCGAAGCATAAGCAATGGTATTGTCAATTTGGCCATTCTTCTGAGTGAGCACAGCCCCAAGGCCAAACCCACTCGCATCCACAGTCACAACACATTCTTTATTAGGATCAAAAGGTTTGAGCACACTATCACCTACCAACTGTAATTTAATCCATTGAAAAACTTCCTGACAGTTCTTATCCCAAATAAAAGGTACATTCTTCTTAAGCATGTTTGTGAGAGGATGAACTTTAGATGCATAATCTTTGATAAATCTGGAGTAAAATTCACTGAGCCCAATGAAAGACTTCAAACCAGATTTATCGACAGGAGGAGAAGCATCTACAATAGCTTTCACCGAACCAGGTCGTGGTTCCACCCCATCATGTGAGACCACATGTCCTAGAAATTCATTTTTTTCCTTTAGGAAAACACATTTCTCACTCTTGAGTACAACACCTTTATCCTGCATGATTTCTAAAACTTGATTCAAAGAAAAATCATGATCCTCTTTGTTTTCGCCAAAAATCAAAACATCATCCTGGAAGACAATTACTCCAGGAGTATCATTATTTTCTACAACACAATATGGACAGTGGACCACTTTTAACACCCTATAAGCACCAATCCATATGTCACCAATATCTATGTTTGAGTTATCTTTCAAATAGCGTGCAGTTTTCAAATACTCCCTGTCCAAAGAGTATATCCCAACAACTTTGGGAAAAATCAATGTGTTTGGAGAAGAATTGGCGCGCGAACTGCAGAGACGCCGACTGGGGGTATCGAATGGGACCCTGACAGGTAACTACCTCAATGTGACTGTGTCTTCGGAGCCGACTAGGGATCCACGAGCCTAACTAAGTGACAGTGAATAACTTGCACACCACATGCTCTAAGGTCAATAGCCTGCAATAAATTACACAACTTATCGTTACCGTGGATGAAGAAGTAGGAGGGTCTTCCAAAGGAGTATTTCTTTTTGAAGCTATAAGGTGATCATCATACTCGCAATTTACATCTCGAGATTTACTTTAGTCGTCAAAATCCAGATAGAGGACATAGATATTTACCGCATCACGTGATCCCGGCTCAGGAAATATCCACATTTGTCAACTACCATTACGCCCTGAAGAAGTTCCACCTGACGGAACGAAACGCGTTGGCTGGTTTTTCAATTGGAATATTAAAGGAATTCTGAACACTTTTTTGCAATTACGGACTCAGCGTTCTCTTATTTGGAACAATTCTTTTGAACACAGACTTTATCACCGATATATGGTGCAAAACTGACTGTTGGAGCGGTGCATTTCAAAATTTGTTCTAAAACTCCAGGAGTATCCTTAAACATTTGACTCATTAGCCTTTGGAAAACTGCTGCCGCCGACGCGAGGCCGAACGGCATCCTGCAGTATTGAAAACTCCCAAAAGGAGAGACAAATGCAGTCAAATGTCTAGAGGATTGACTCAAAACCACCTGGTGGTAAGCGGAAGCTAAATCCAACTTAGTGAACCACCTTGCACCTCTAGTAAGAGACAACAAATCCGTAATCTTTGGCAAGGGGTGTGAGTCAATCCAGATGTTTTTATTGAGACTGCGCAAGTCCACACAGACGCGCAAATCACCATTCCTTTTCCTGGCGACAACAAGAGGAGACAACCACAAGGACGACTCTATAGGTTCTATGACCCCTTTCTTGCACAACCCATTCAACTCCTTTTCCAAACCATCCCTTACGCTGAAAGGAACACTCCTGACCTTATGCTTAACAGGGATAGCCCCATCTTTCACTCTTATCTCGTGGTTAAAACCTTTAATCATTCCAAGGCTGTTCCCAAAAACAGTAGGAAACTTGAGAATAAGCTTCTCAATGTATTCATTAGACTCTACAACTGCTAACTTTTCATTATAGTCACAGGATTCATCGATACTAATCTGTTCTTTAGTACCGAGTCTAAGGGTCATCTTAAACAACCCCTGGTGAAACCACCCCAAAATGTTCAACCCTTTTATGGAAACATATGTTTTTCCAAAAATTTTCCTTCCCCTGAATTGAATGATATCCTCAAAAAAACCAAGAAGAGCTATCCTGCGTCCCTCATAAGAAACAGGAGCTCTATCCGGTGGCAGGAGCTTCCTTTCAGGCCAAGTTTCATCAAACAGTTCTTGGGTGATCATTGTTACTTTAGCACCTGAGTCTACTAACAAAGAAACAACTTTGTCACCAACGCCGAAATCTTCATAAGGGTCAACACATTCTGAAGGGTCCCCAGTGATGACACCATCATCTCTTACGACCACAACCATGTCCTTAAGATCGTCTTGGATACTGTTGATAGAACCAGAGTCCCTTCCGGTACTCTCATAAAATTCCGTGTCATTCCCAACCACATTGACATTGCTCTGTCCCTGAGATTTATAGGTTGAAGTTGAGTTCCCCTGTTTCGTTACTTGACAAATTTTTGCAAAATGACCAAATTTTCCACAATTCCGACATGTAGAGTTTCTTGCAGGACAAAACTTGTTGTTCTTGTTATGTGAAGGATTACCACACCTATAACAAATGTCAGACCTAGAAAAAGCATTTCTCTCAAAACGTTGTGAATTTGAAAAATTGTTTTTCTCAAAACGTTGTTGACCAAAAGTCACTTTATTATCCTTGTTCTCCTTAGTTCTAACTATGGAAATTACTTCTTCACATTTCTTCTCAAGTTCCTTCACTTCCTTTTTAGACAACTCTATACTCTTGGCCATACGGATAGTCTCTTCAAGCGTTGGGTTGCCCAACGTGAGTAATTTTTGTTGAATAGACTTGTCAGAACATTTACAAACATATTGATCTCTAATCAATTGTTCTCTAAAACCTTCAAATTTGCACTCTGCACTCAGCTGCCTTAAACTAGAGACATACGTCTCAACATCCTCCCCAGGTAGCTGTTCTCTTTTGAAGGTTTTGTGTCTAATTACAACAAGACTAGGCTTAACATCAAATCTCATTCTGGTTTCGGTGTATTCATCTACATCTTCTTCTGCGTTGTTTCTTGTCAAAGGGGATACATGTTTGTAGATCTCCCTCCCTTCAAAACCTAAGGAATGCAATAATAAACATTTTTTCCTCTCTGCGCGATATCTTGAAGCGCCTATTGCACCTAAATAAGTCTCGAATGCATCGAACCATTTTTTCCAGACTATGGGTGGATTTCCTGGGGCCTCGAGAAATGGAGGTGGAGGTGAAACTGACTGTATGCTGAGCAAAATGTTTTTTTTTAAGAAGTAACAGTTAGTTCGAAAACTTCATTGACTTGCTTTGTCGCTGACCACAAGAGATTTGAGATTTTATTCAATACACACTTCTTTTGTTGAATTTACAGTGTCTATTTTGTTTGTCTATTTTGTTTTCCTTTAGATAGCACCAGCGTGGAAAAATAGAGAAACAACAATGAAGTTTGTTTTAATTAAAAACGAGTGAAAACTGAACAGTGTTCGTTGTAAGTAGCGTGGACTTCGTTTTATTTATTCCACATTGTAATTACTGTGCTTTCAAAACGTAGACAGGATACGCCGTAATTCTACAACCAGCGAAAGACAGGATTATCCGTATGCAGTAAAGTTGACTGCGTTACTAAGGTAACACAAACAAAATGGCAAACACATGCGTCAGTAACGTGCAGCGCGTTGCCAACCATGCATCAGGGTCTTCAGAACAAAGTTAATTGCCAGCCGCAGACACGCGCTTACTGTGTTGCCAAGGTAACGTAAACAAAATGGCAAACGCATACGTCAGTTAGGTCCACCACACACGTCAAGATCTTCTGCGCGCAGTTACCTGTCAATCGGCAGACACGCGCTGATGACACACACGCTGATGACGTTATTTTCCACAATAAACGCTTAAGCCTTCTTTTCTAATCGAAAAAATGCCATAAACTCGCTGGGAATAAAACGGAAGACTTATCTTGGTTTTTTTCAACGTCTGCTGGCTGATTGTTGTTTTGAAAGCGGCTGTTGTTCGTATTCCCACAAAGCTTTTACTTAAACGCTGGAACTCGAGGAAAGTCGAGGTAAGGCAGGTTCTTTTACTTTCTCCTGAGCATCGTCGCCAACAATTTTGTAGTAATGGCTCAAGGAATGCAAGGTTTGATGCTTCAATTAGAGTTTATTCTGCTCAGGAGAAACACAGCGACAAGAGCAAGAAGCAGCAATGAACTGCCAAACATCTAACATTCTAGCATAGAGCATGGAACTTACAATGAAACAAAGTTCTACCTACAGGTGCCTGAGAGGCACAACACAGAGAATACTACACTGCTGCTTCATCGGAGGCAGATTTCTCACAGCCAAGTAAGGTGAGGTGTGTTGGAGAAAGAGAAACCGTTTATGTACCTGCACGTGGACCAGTTTTACAGGGGGACATCATTTTGGCCAGACATTTAGAATACCTACCAATTCATTGACTAGGACACTCAGTCTGTTCGACTACACACCTAAATTAACTATAAGATCATGTCTACGAAGTAGTTCAACAAATATTTTCAAGTGCTCTTTTCTGCCCAATGCATTGATCTTCCTGACGGGGAAGTCTTTGTGCAACCAAAGGACCACGGTTTTTCATCTCTACAGTGGTACATGTGGAGCCGTGGGATACTCTGGACCTGATTCACAGAACTAAATTAAGACAAAATCCTAAACTTACTACTTTTGGTATTCACAGAAGTTAGGATTTTGTCTTAAGACAGACTTAAGACATACTTAAGACAGAATCCTAACTTAGGTCTGTCTTAAGTCTGTCTTAAGACAAAATCCTAACTTCTGTGAATACCAAAAGTAGTAAGTTTAGGATTCTGTCTTAAGTTAGTTCTGTGAATCAGCCCCTCTGTGTTCTACATGGTGGTTCTTAGATCTGGAGGTGCCCATAGGGATACAATGGTGCCAGCCAGATAAGTAAGCGGAGAACCAGTGGGAGACTTTGTCCATGAATCCCATTCAACGGTTTACGGTGTGAATGAAGGTGGGATGGTCAACAGTGTTGAAGGTGGTTTAAAGATCCAGACATATGAAATGCAGGAGTCCTGTTTCTCCTTTGCCTGGAAGGCAATGGCCACTATTTGTAGGGTAGTTATGTTAGTGTTGCAGGATGGCCAAATGGGACATGATGCAAGGTGAAGGGGATGGCAAATTGGTTGGCTCAGGACAGGGGTGCTTGAGGTTTGTTTTGGAAGGTAAATGAAGTTGAGAGGACTAGGTGGAGAATGTGACATCAGAGTGGGACGATTTGGTGATGTGCTGTATCTGAGTGTGTTGATGAGGCTGAGGGTGTTGCTTCTGTTTTTCTTTGTGCGTGCATTGTTGGGGAGGAGGGTGGTGTGGCTGTATCGAAAAGATACTATGCTAAGAAGGTCAGAGAATTCGCCTATGTAGTCTTTGTACTGTTTTTGAGGCTGGTAGATATGATGAAAAGTGGTAGATTGGGTTGCCGATGGCAGGAAGTGGCATGTACGGAGCTTCATGGACTTGAATGTTGCTCTCAAGAATGCATTTTCAGGGAATACAAAATCTGCTGCGGCTTCGCTTATATATAGATTTGCACCGTTGTTATTCAGTTCATCTTTATTTCGGCCCTTCAAACCAAAAGAGAATGTAAAAACATTTTGGACAAACAATTAATGACATTTGCCAAATATGATTTGGTTTGTTAAAATAGTTAAGATCATAAAACCATTTTTACATACAGAAAGATCAATTAAAACAGATAAAAGCACAGTGGGGCATATTACCAAGGGGGGCGATAGGCAACTATCGACGATTTAGCAGCCGTTTTCGGACGCTAAGTGGCGATAATTCTATCGCTCTATTAGCAAGCTGTCGCTAACTGATGTTAGCAACAGCTTTTAGGCGATAGTGAGCGGTTTGGGGCCCGCTTTACATGTCAGCGATGTTTATCGCTAATGACATGCAAAGTGGGCGTACACAACCAGTTAGCGACTGAAAGCAGTCGCTAACGTCGCTATCGCCTATTAGCAAGGCAGGCGTAGCGTTGGAAATATTCGCGCTAAGCGCGAATATCTCCAAATACTAACACCTGCCCAGACCAGTTCTTAGCCATGTTATCCAATGGGAGGTGGATGACATGGCTAAGAGCATTTCATCGCTAATGCGTGAATATCGCTGTATTCTCAGCGATGTTCACGCATTTCGCCGCTATCGCTGGATATTTTAGCACAATGGAGAAAAATGTTGTTAATAGCATGTTTTCTCCGCTAACATATCCAGCGATAGGCAGCGATAAAATAATTGTCGCTAAGCCTATTTAGCGATAAATATCGCTACTTGTTGGTAATATGCCCCAGTGTTCCCAATCTCAGTCCTTCCCTACTGAACAGGTGATTGACCATAAAAGGGGGCGTTTCTAAAAAAAAATAATATAGCAGCTAGCACATTTCCATGGTGGTGTAGTAACTAAAACACGGCGACCCGGGGGCATTGTAGAACATGTGTAAGAGAACTAATCAATAATAAAAGCAAGTATACATCCAATTGAAACAACACCCCCTGCTTTTTCCTGTGTAGCCACACTGTATAGAAGTATTGACTCACACAAAATGACACTGCCTGGCTAGTGTCCCATCTCAAAATACAGCAAGTCACCTGGCATGCCCTCACACCCCAAAAAGGACACAGTGGTTTGATCCATCTCTGCCTGGAAATGGCATAAGCAGGACAAACAAGAGGACATGTTTAAGATCCTCAGTAGCAAATTTACAAGTATCAAAGTTTGGGGAATTAGTTTGGTGACACCTCCATTTATGTGTGAAATTATTTACATGAAGTGTTCACAATCAGAACGTAATGTACAATGTGTGCGCCCTTGGTGGTTGAATCTGGTCCATGTATGCTTCCTTGGTAGGGACAACACTCACCCCACCATAAAAGCTTCTACCAACCCCCCAGAGTTCACTTTTGGGTGGTGGCTATTGATTCTCTTACCCAGAAAGCACCTTTTTGTATCTACCCCCATTGATGATGGATCAGTCAAAACAACGCTCAAACCCAGGTCTAGTAGATGGAATTTTACATGCTTTAGCCAGGGGAGAATAGTAGGCATATAACGTGCGATTCGTCCCACCATACTTTACCCCCATTTGCCCACCACAAAAAGGCACCATACAGAGTGGTTTTGGGTCATTCACTCCCTTGTCACTTTTCACCTATTTACCTATTCCTCTTTTATCCTTCCACTCCCATTTGATATTTTCTTTATTTAATTGGTCTGCATAAAGTTAATTTGTTCTGTACTGAATATCTGTATTTCTATTAAAAACGTATTTCAGAACAAAATTAAGGCTTGCCAATCCCCTCTTTCTTAAATACACTTCACATACCGCAAGGCACCCTGGTGTTGTTTTTCATTGCAACAGGTATAGTATGGCCAGCTCAGACTGCCTTAAGGTCAGTGTTAGATTTTTTGAAAGGCAGGTGAAACATCAGCGGGCCTGGGGCAGGGTCAGTCGTGTGTGAGGCACCTCCCTGTCGTGAAACAGTTCCCCTCTAGCCATGTCTCTGGTTAAGACTTCAATAGCTTCCTCGCCTGTGCAGTCCAAGCTGAATTCCACAAGCCAGTCATACCTTTAAATCAATAGTGGTCGGCACTTTATTCAAACCGGTTCTGCAGAAGTTCTCTGAACCCTGTGCCAAACCATTGCACCGCCCCCTCCCCCTCCCCCGCCCCCAAGGCCACGAGCTATTCATAGAACATACATGTTATTTCCCAGGTGCTGCCGCAAAGGTTCTCACAAAGCAAAATAAAGACTTTCTCTAAGCAAATAAACACCTGGCATGTGTCCTAATCCAGGGGAAAGAAAGCAGTTCACTCTTTAATCCCTCCATTGAGCTGTGCATACAACATTTTTTGTTGATTTTCTGTCTGTGCTGGTTGAGCTCCGACAGGGTCAGCAAAGAAAATGGCGGCCATTGTGGGAAGGGAAACTGTTGTGAGGATGTGGCGTAATGGCCCGAGCTGCTGACTTTGGTGCTGCGGAACCAGGGGGCATATTTACAAGCCCCTATTGCCACCACAACATTATTTTTCCCGATGTTGTGGTGACAATAGGGGCTTTGCCTTATACACAAGGCGGCGTTAAGCCATTTAACACGGCTTCACGTCGCCTTGTGAATAAGGTACCCTTTCACTCTATACTTAGCTTAAAAGAGGTGGGCAATGGGTGTTGTCGTGAGCGTTCAGCCGCAACACCCATTGATTTTGATGCTGGCCCATATTTACAAGGGTGGTGCAAATATAAGACAGCGCAAAAATTACGACCAGGGAAAACCTGGTTTTACCCTGGCGCAACCAGGAGAATATTTAATCTCTCCTCTTTTTTGCTGTTTCCATGCGTGCTGCGTTGTGCAGCACACACAGGGCCCGATTCACAGAATGAACTTAAGACTCAATCCTAAACTTACTACTATTTTGGTATTCACAGAATGCACTTACTACTTTTGGTACTCACAGAAGTTAGGATTTTGTCTTAAGTTTGTCTTAAAACAGACTTAAGACAGACTTAAGACAAAATCCTAACTTCTGTGAATACCAAAAGTAGTAAGTTCATTCTTTGTATGCCAAAAGTAGTAAGTGCATTCTGTGAATACCAAAATAGTAGTAAGTTTAGGATTGAGTCTTGAGTTCATTCTGTGAATCGGGCCCATAGAAACAGCAAAACGAAATTGATTGTTTATGTGCAGGAAGATCCCCCTTCCTGCACATAAACCATCATTAAAAAGAAGATGTTTTGCAACTTTTATGTGTGCTGCATTGTGACTCATCCTGTGAGTCCGGGCAAATCACTTAATCTTCCAATGCCTACCAACAAAATGGATATGTTTTTGTGTAACATAACTGTATTTCATGTAAAGTAATGCATTCGGGTCGAGTTTGGCGCTAAATAAAGCTGCAAAAAAAAGTTAAAAAAGCAGGGAGGAGGTTGGGACCCATGTGAGGGATTTTATAAAACCTCATGGTTCATGTAGAGCAGAACAAAACTGATCACCCAACAAGAGAGCTTCTATTGGGAGAAAACTGGCCCTAAGATTGCAAACTTTACTTTTTTTGCCATGGAATAGGTACAGCAAGGTCTGAGGAGTAATGCATACAGGCCCCTGGCAAGGACTGGCCAACTACTAGCTGTCATGGCCCACCCCTCCCTACTGTGATCTGAAGCCAGGTGCTTCTAATGTCATTCTAAAACAACTGGATTCACGCATATTAGACAAAATAAGGGAATTACTTAATGCCTCATTGGAGGAAGCGTGATACCAAACACATGGAAACATGCCATGATCCTACCATTACTGAAGAAGGCCAATGGGGACCCAGAGGTTTTTTCTAACTTTCGCCCTGTCTCACTATTACCGGATTTTTCCAAAATTTTGGAAAAGCACGTGAATAACCAATTGTCGGAATTTGTCAACGCCAACAATCTTTTGCAACCATCACAATCCGGGTTCAGAGTAGGTTTCTCTACAGAATCTACTCTCCTGGGAGTGACAGAAACGATTCGCCAGAGACTGGATGGGGGTGGCACAGTGGCAATTATATTATTGGATTTGAGTGCCGCCTTTGATACCATCTCCCATGCAAACCATGTCCATACTCTAGAATCTAAGGGTGTGGGTTGTTCTGCCCTGAAATGGCTAGTGAGCTTTCTATCAAATCGTTCCTTTCAAGTTTTCTCTAAGAATAACAACTCTAGCACTTTGGTCTCCTCTTATGGAGTACCTCAGGGGTCTATCTTAAGTCCACTGCTTTTTAATATATATATAAGTCCTTTGGCAACAATAGCAGAGGAAGCCGGACTTACTATATTTTCCTACGCAGATGTTATGTTATGTTATGTTATTTTTACTTATACCGCGCACAACTGCCCCAGAGAAGAGGCGTCCTGGCGCTTTGACAAGGCAAACACAACACAACACCGATAAAAAACAGAAAGGCCACAGGAACATCATGAGAGCTAAACAAATAGAAAGGTCTTGATGACACGTCTAAACTGAAGAAGGTCATCAATAGCCCGGATATGAAGAGGAAGAGAATTCCACCAATTCGCCGCTAGCCCTCGAAAAGAGCGGCCACCAGCTCTACTCAGCCTGAAGCGCGGAACCACAGCCAGATTCTGACCCAGGGATCTGAGGGTTCGCGGGGGTACATACGGTGTCAGCAGATTCTCCAGAATTTGGGGAGACGTACCCTTGAGGATTTTAAACGCAAGGCAGAGAACCTTGAATTTGATCCTCTGATTTACAGGGAGCCAGTGGAGAGAGTGCAAAGATTTGGAGACCGAGCACCGCCTAGGCAGACCTATCACCACTCTGGCTGCAGCATTTTGAACTCGCTGCAGCCGGGTAAATTCTGATTGATTAATCTCAGCCAAAAGCAAGCTGGCATAATCCAGGCGGGACAACACTGATGCTTGAACCACCAGTTGTCTGGTGGAGGCATCAAAAAATTTAAGAATAGGTCCAAGTCCTCTAATAATGCCATAACAAGAGGCCGCCACCTTCTTGGTGTGACAGATGAAAGTGAGGGTCGGGTCAAGCCAGACCCCAAGATTTTTTATCTCCGATGCTGGAGAGGGGGTCACACCTTGTTCAGAATGCCACCACTTGTCATCCCACAACCCCGCCTGCTTGCCGACCACCATAACCTCAGTCTTCTTGGTATTTAACTGGAGACAGTTGGAATTCATCCAGTTGGCCACTGCCCGTAAACCGTCACGGAACCTGGGAGCCTCCATGTCTGAGTCCCCACTCAACGTGACCGCCAGCTGCGTGTCATCTGCGTATGAAACCATCGTCAAGCCCCATTGCTTGACGACCGCAGCCAGCGGCCTCACGTAAAGATTAAATAGAGTGGGACTCAACAATGAACCGTGTGGGACCCCCAGGTCCAACGGATAGGATTTGGACTTACCGGGTGGAAGCGCAACCTGGAATGACCTTTCCACAAGAAAAGATCGACCTTGACACCTACTTCCTCAAGTCGCTGAAGCAAAATCCTGTGCGAGACCGTGTCGAACGCGGCACTGAGATCTAATAGCAATAGTGCCACCGTCCGACACGCATCAAGCACAGAACGCAGATGTTCGACCATAGAAACTAGGGCCGTCTCCGTGCTGTGGCCGGCACGGAACCCATTCTGGGTGGGGTCAAGAATGTTAGCCCTGGTAAGATGGTCTGCAAGAATGCCGTTCACATGGGCCTCAGCAACTTTCGTGGCCCAAGGAAGCAAGGAAATAGGGCGGTAGTTCTCAGGTTTAAGGGGGTCAAGGGTAGCCTTCTTCAAAATAGGTGTAACTACAGCCTGCTTCCACCTAATGGGAACTACACCTGAGGAAAGTGACAGATTAATCAAAGACAGCACCGGAGTGCGGCATAACGGCGACATGTTCTTAAGCTGAGCCGGTTTCAACGGATCTGCAGGAGATCCTGACTTAATTTTAAGGCTCAGGGAATCAAAGGCCTCCATAGATAGGAAGGGCAGGATAGTAAGACACTCACTGTCTCCCGAGATGCAGCTGACCCGCTCTGAATTTGGAGAGCCCATCGAGAAGGTTCGATAGATGGCTTGAACTTTCTCGAGAAAGAAGGAGGCCAGACCCTCACAATGAGATGACACCCAGCTTGTCTTCTCTTTATCAGCAGTTGACAAGGCTGAGGTGTCGCCCCTTTTTAATGGACTCCAGAGGATTGCTAATTGGATGCACACCAATAAATTGAAGCTCAATGGCGGCAAAACAGAGCTTCTGATTCTGGGCAAATAAAAAGAGCTTTGGGTCCCTATCTATTGGCCAATGGAAATGGGTCCCACCCCTCAACCAGTGCAGGCTGTTCGTAACTTGGGCATCATGATTGATGACAAACTGTCCATGCAACAACAAGCAGTAAAGACAGCCTCTATATGCTTTGCCCTTCTACAATTGATGAGAAAAATCCTTTGGCAGTTACCAGAAGGGGCCCAAAAGACAGCAGTCCAGGCTCTTATTGTTTCCAGACTAGACTACGGAAACATCTTATACTTAGGAATTAATAAAGAGGTCACTCATCGGCTGCACGTGATCCAGAATGCAGCAGCCAGACTTCTATTTTGCCTCCCCAAAAGGACCCATTTCTTGGACTATTTACGCGATCTTTACTTGCTTAAGATTGGCAATCGTTCTAAATTTAAGGCTTTTTGCTTTATGTTTAGAATTAACACAGGAATGGCTCCCAGCTATCTCTGTAAACTGGTCCAAAAATACATTCCCTCTCGTCATCTCCGTTTATCCAACCAGGCCAAATTCGCAGTCCCCAGATTTAAAAGTGTGCGGATGGGTGGCCGCTCTTTTGCCCAGTTGGCTCCTGCCTTGTGGAACTCACTACCTCTGCAGCTACGGTTGGAACAGAACTACATAAAATTCCGAAAAGGCATTAAATCATGGTAGTTCAATCAAAAATTCCACCTGATCCCTCCTAAAATAGCGTTGGTCCAGAGCGCTGGGAAACCTATGGGTAGCTGTTGCGCTATATAAGGTCACTAAATAAATTGTGAGGCTTCCTGCAGAAAAAGTAGATGTATATGGGAGGTTCAGAGCTTCATAATGACATCAGGAAAAGGGACAGCTGCCACCTGCTGTTCCTCTTCCAGCCACACAATACAACAGGTAGTGAAGAATCAGGGTAGAAGACACCAGTCCAGGTCTCTCAAAATGGCAGGAATAAGTTAAAACTGTGTTGTAGCTGGGTGACATCCTCTCCAGAGCGTCTGCGCAGAGTCCTACCCATCCCTAAAAATAAATGAAACAAAACTACAAAAATAACAATGATTACATTTCCCTAACCTATTTACTGATAATTGAAAGAGTAACGTACTCAAAAAAGTGATGGCTGGAATACTTGAATTATTCTCAGCCACTGGTATTTGATCAGGACCTCATCCCTGTCCATCATTATTCTGCACACCATGCCCCCTCAGTTTGGACCCAACCGTATGCAAATTAGTCTTGACCCTGCTCCATTGGGAACAGTCCAACCTGAACCGCTAGGTCAGGTCCTCCCTGAACTGGAATACAAGCAAACCAGTGCCGGTTTCGCTCTTGTTAGGGCACATCAGCCAGGTATAGCACAGTGTGCACTGGGCTCACATCTGGGCAGACCCTTCCCACTTAGAGTGACGTTCTAAAATATACAAAAAGTAATGGATGGAATGTTCAAATTAATCTAAGGTATTGGTAATTACTTGTGACTAAATTTCAGTCCATCATTATTTTGCAAACCATGCCACTTCAGTTTGGACCCAGCCATATTCAAATCAGTCTTGACCTTACTCCATTGGGAACAGTCGAGCCGAGCTGCCAGGCCACGTCCTCCCTGAACCAGAACACAAGCAAACCAGGAGTAGTTTCAGCCTAGTTAGGGTTCATCAGCTGGGTACAGCTTGATTCCAGTGACATGGTGTCCCCAAGACCCACATCTGGACACACCCATCCCACTTAGGTCAACACACTAACGTGTACAAAAAAGTGATGAATTGAATTCTTGAATTAATCTCAGCCAATGGTAATTACTCACGCTGCATAAGCCATCGTTTGTCACCAATCATGCCTCCTCAGTTTGGACCCAGCCATATGCAAATCAGTCTTGACCCTGCTCCAATGGGAACAATTCAGCCTGAACTGCCAGGCCCGGTCCTACCTGAACCGGAACACAAGCAACTCAGGACCAGATTGATCCTAGTTATGGCTCATCAATCAGGTATAGCTTGGTTTCAGTGACACAGTGAGCACTGGATCCGTGCCTGGGCATACCCATCGCACTTTGAGCATCACTGAAACAACAAGGTAGTGGATGGAATGCTTGAATTAATCTCAGCCACTGGCATGGTGAGCAAAAAAACGATGGAATTAGGCCCAGATCTTTGTACTAGGGTGAATGTATGACATTGTTCTGCATTCTGTCCATCAAGTTTTGTTTTTGCATTTGTCACCCCGAGCAGGACGGATAGGCTCAGACGTGAGTGCTCTCCATGCCACTGGAATCAAGCTATTCTGGCTGATGAGTGTTGAAAGCCCGAAAACGGTCCTAGGATGCTTGTTTCCAGCCCAGAGAGGACCTGGCTTGGCAGTTCGGGCTGGACTGTTCCCATGGGGCACAGGGTCAAGACCGTTTTGCATATGGCTGGGTTCAAACTGGATTGGCATGGTGAGCAAAAAAACAATGGATTTGGGCCCAGATCTCTGTACTGCGGTGAATGTGTGAATTGTTCTGCATTCTGTCCATTAACTGTTGTTTTTGCAACTGGCAGTCACTCAGGCAGCATCCCAGTCCATTGTTGTCCAGACCTTACTTTGGACCCAGCCTTATGCATATCAGTGTTGACCCTGCTCCAATGAGAGCAGTCCAAGCCAAACTGCCAGGCCAGGTCCTCCCTGAACCGGAACACAAGCTGACTTCCATGTGCTGTCATTGGCTGGGGATATATTTGTCTATCGAGATTAATTACAGCAAAGATTATTTGTTTAGTTAAATTTCTATATTAACTCTTGACATCAGAAATGGCAATCCAAATGGCATCATTAATAATGCAAATGATTGTGCATATCATATTGTAAAAATGCAATTATAGCCTTGTTTCTATATGAGTTAATCACAAGGACCTCTGTAGTTTTCAATTAATATCTATGAGAACAAGCATCACCATAGAGGATAACTGCAGCAGGGATTTTCTCTATATATCTTTTGTAAGGGCATCTTGGACCTCACAGATATACTCCAACCACACAACTACATTTAAAGCAGCCGTGTAATAATTGACGAAGCCCATGGTGATGTCACCAGAGATGCCATCTGTATTGTCATTTGTAAAGTCAATTGTAAGATGATACGTGAGATCAAAAACAGTGTATGTGTGAATTATATCTATGCAGATCCCCATAGCAGAGGAATATCTAGGGTTTTTAAATTTTGGTTTCTAACAATGACGTCATTTTAGATGATGTTTATCCAGGGCTGTCTTTGTGGCTCCTTTATGTCCTTTGTAACCTATTCTGGCTTGTGATCTTAGCTGCCAACCATAATATCTGTTTAAGAAAGGGTTTCTACAGAATTTCTATGGCTTGTAATGATATACCTTGGCTTTTGCAGAAAGTACCTTATGGGGTTAGGGCAGTGCACCAAGCCGGTATTAGACATAGTGTGAGGCTGTTGCTGGTTTTTTATCTTTGACATGAAACAAATAACAGGCTCATGCAGTATTTTCTTATATTGTGAAAGTTTGCATATTCATGATATCTTTGATAAGCATCTCATTGAAACCTTTTATTCATATGTAATCTTTACACAGTGGAACCTGGTACGGGGTTCTATGCCCAAAATACTCAGCTAATCGATGTGCATCTGAAATTCCCTACCAACAGCTAGAGGTACCATTAGCATACTAGGAACACAGAAATACGGCTTGCAACTTACATAGACTGTTAAACATTCTCCATTCTCCTCCATTGGATGACGGGGAGTATTTTTTGGCCTTACTGGACATTGATAAGGCATTTGATGCAGTAGATATGGATTACATGTGGAAGGTTCCCTAACACATGGCATTAGGTCGTAGATACCAACAATGGTATCTATCCGGTGTTTGTAACACACTGCTACTCACACGTGAGGGTCTCAAGGCATTCCGGGGGGCTGCTGATCTTCTACGCAATCTTGAAGAGAACTACAGGAGTATAACCCTTAAAGCACATTGAGATTAGGGTGGGTAAATGAGAATTAGCAAACAATATCTCAACTGGCATTATTCTTGAAGACAATTAGACATGTATGCATCAAGCATTACGTGAAAAGACACAAGGAGACTCAATAGGTAACGTTTAGGAATGTGCTTGAGGCATCATATAATTAACCCCTCTCCTGCTGGTGACGGAACCACTCCGTCATCAGCCGCGGTCGCGCTGTGCTGATGACGGAGCGGTTCCGTCACGGCCCGCTCGGCACGCCTGTTCGGCGCAGATTCCGCACCTGTGCTGAGCGTTCCATTGAGCGGGCGGGGCCGTGACGGAACCGCTCCGTCATGAGCACAGCGCAACCGCGGCTGGTGACGGAGCGGTTCCGTCACCAGCATTGGCGCGCCGCGCGACCCCCCCGCCCCCTTAGCACTGCGGCGGAATAGCCGCCGCAGTGAAGGGGTTAAAGTAAGCAATATAAACAGTTGTAGCAGCACTGTATATAATCAATTGTAAAACAACCCGAATTGCACTTCGTGCTCAAGGTGTGTATGTGACACAGAAAGTGTCAACGCAGTGACAATAGTGATCAACAAGAACGGTGCAAGGTGACAAAGTGTTTGTGTATTTACAGTGTATTAAATAAACAATATGGCTCAAAACAATAGTTTGAAATGTCAATTTGACCGTGCAGCGCAATTGAAGGCGCATATCATAATGTGGCTCTGCTAAATTCCTCCGACAAATGTAAAAAGACATTTCAAACTATTGAAAAGCACACCACTTAAACTTCATGTTAATGTCACTTGCAACACTATGGACGTGATCTACAAGATCAAATGCCCTTGTGGCTTGTGTTATGTAGGGAAAACGTCTCGGAAAATAAGAATACGAATAATTGACTATAAGAGTAACATTTGCCTGAAGAATGCTAAATCAGCCTTAGCGGTTCACTTTACAGACGAAAAAACATAATATTGCTCAACTAAAGTTTGTGATATTGGAAACTGTGGAAACCAAAGAAGGAACAGACCTTAACAACTGACTTTTACAAAGAGAGAACTTTTGGATCCATTTTCTCAACACGATGCATCCTAATGGACTGAATGACAGGATGGAATTTTTATGTTACCTGTAATCAAGATATAATGATCGTTATGTGTAGCTTTGGTTTTGCACCCTTGTTTTTGTAATTACTAGTACATTAATTTATTGGTCATAGATTCATGAATATTTGTAATATCCCTCGGAAATGTCATGCAAGACTTTGAATTTATTTTTGGGTTTATCATTTACATTACTGTCATACAACTGGTGATTCTATTCATTGAAGACTGTCCCTGCATGTTCCACATTCAGGATTTATACTTTTCTCTTAATACACCTTTGTATTACGACAGCGCACTTTTTTGGGCTACTTTTTTGCGCTTTTCACGTCATTGTTTACACTTCCATCTGGTTTCACCACTCTAAGATTGCTTCCGTTATTCACGCGGTCACGTGATTTTCAGTCTTTTTTTACCGGTCCCCATACACGTTTGATCGCTATACTATGCCTGACACCGTGGAAGAGATTCGTATTGCCGTCCTGCTCTGCCAACTCTTTGTAAGTACCATCTGGGTATTCGTGAACCCATTTGATACAAAATGCCATAGAAACTCCCACAATAACCTGTGGGCTTCACTTTCTTTCTCTTATAGACTGTCACTGTGTTGTATACAGTTTGATCGCAGTTTGTGACCGACAAAGTGAATCCTAGAGACGTCACCAGACGTGCTTGTTGTTTTCTCCCTTGTAAGTGTTTCTTGTAACATTTACGCACTATTGGACCTAACATCTGTTGCCCGCACATTTTAATCAGCGTCTCTCACATTTCCGGCAGGCGGTGTACCTCGAATACAGTTTCGGTAAGTTTGTTGTTGTTATACATTAGTGTACGCTCTATCGACATCGGGTGATTCTATTGTGTACACGGGTCACTTTTCGGGACCGTTTTTTCGGTTCTTCACGTGGTTTGCATGAGGTTCCATACTAATCACCATTCGGTTTCGAGCACGAGAGTTCTTTATGTTTGCGAACACAGAACACCACCTCACTTTTTTCCAACATGTTTTTTTACCACTGCGACTGTTTAAATTTGTGGATCCTTTTAAATATTATTCTGCATGAATATGAATTACGGATATAATCATGACAATGACACTTTACTGTGACTTCATAACAATTCATGAATTGCGCATTTTGTTTGGTTTCTATCTACGGATGAGTCCCCTGAAGAAGGGCACTTAGTTGCCCGAAATGCATCGGGAACGTTATCTTGGAATTGTAATATAATTACCTGTGAGAAGAATCACTATCTGAGATTTCTATCAGATTTGAAAACCATATACCATTAAAACTCAAGTCAACCATATTTGTACTGTGGATGTTTTTCATTTGGATTTAAAAATTTAAACCCCAACTCGGCTCAAACGCTGTGCACTAAGGGACTTCCCCTAGCTAGTGGAGGCTTTACGTAATTTAATTGAGACAACACTCTAGAGGACTGGAGAGTGATACCTTGGGAGCACGCAACAACTTGTGCATTGGAGCAACTAACTAACTTAGCTGTGCGTGTCAAATTCATTTTTGTTTCACACATCATCAGCGTAAGCCATCACTTTGGCCCCTAATGACTCCGCAAAATAAACCAGCGGAGTCACATAGATGTTAAAGAGCAAGGGACTAAGTGATGACCCCTGAGGCACATCAGTGGTCACCTACATAGGCACAGATGCACACGGAGGAACAAAGACCTGCTGTGACCGACCCTCCAAGAAGGACCTGATCCACTGCAGAGCTGAGCCAGAAATGCCTATCTCTGATAGACGGTCAAGGAGTAAAGAATAGGGTACCGTGTCGAATGCCGCCGAGAGATCTAGCATAACCAAAGCAGCTCTCCCACCTGCATCCAAACAATCCTGAATCGCCTCTGACACTTCTAACAGTGCTGACTCAGTGCTATACGAAGCACGGAAGCCTGATTGTGCCGGATGGAGCAGGCCTGACACCTCAGTTGGTAAGTTGTGATGTGACCACCTTTTCGCAAACCTTGGCCAAACTTGGTAGGAGCAAAATAGGGCGGTAGTTCTCAGGTAGCAGAGGATCCAAAGACAATGTTTTTAGGAGGGGAAGAATCAACGCCTGCTTCCAAAGCATTGGAACATGCGCATCTTGAAGTGACTTATTAATCATTAAATTCACTTCAGGATTGATGGTATCTGCCACATCGGACAGAAGCCTAGCTGCACACGGGTCGTTGGGTGAGCCCGACTTTAGTGCCTTGAGGATTCTGAGAGAACTGGTCATTGAAACTCTTTCATGAAGCTTTTGCATTTGGCTTGTGAGGGACATCTAGTAACAACTACTGGAACTGCAGCTTGATGTAAGAATAATTTCAATGCTTTTGCATTTGACTCGTGAGGGACATCCAGTGCACTGCAGTTCTTTGTAGAATTATTTTGATATTGGATACTATAATATTCACTGCCCACTGATAATCTCGTCCTATAATGCTTTGCAGGGCCTTTGGTTGGGATTGTTTTATTGCCAATAACTGTGCTTGGGGTGGCCCTAAGAGGATGGGACCTTCACTGAATCGTTCAACAAGATGTGTTCTTTGTTTTTAAGTCATCTGCTTGGTTCTCTCCCTAGGTTAGGGGGGGCCCAAAATCATCCCCTCTCTCATTGCCTGATGATTTTTATTTCCAAAGTTCACTTTTGTGAATTGTTTTTATGTTTTTTAGCATGTAAAGCTGCTTTATCAAAGCATTTGTGGTTGCAGTTTAGTAGTTAACAAAACTAGGGTAGGGTAGGGGAGTGGAGTTTATTGCCCAGGGTTACTTCGAACATATAAAATTTATAAACATTGTTAAAATCTCAAAATCCCCTGTTAACCATTTCTTTTCACCTCTTCCCACAGGCCCCACTTGGTATAATGAGTGCAAAAGTCCAGTGGCATAGCATGGGTTGGCAGTGCCCGGTGGGCAGGCAAGTGTCCATCCACTTTTCTTTCAAAATTTTCAGCCTTTATTAAAAATGTGTGCCCCTAAGAAATTTGTGCCCGGGACAACCACTCCTGTGGCTCCCTCCCCCAGGCTATGCAAATGCAAGAAAGTAAGGAGGCATTACCCAGCACTGAGCGTGCTCTGGTCCCTTGAAGTGGGCGTGGCTTGAAGCCCTGAGGTTAGAAGAAGGCAGACATCACATGTTTAAGGGCCTAGCCGTCAGACGAGCTCCTGGAATGCGAAACACTGCAGGAATGTTGTCCATTTAAACAAAACAGTGAAATTTTCCTGAGTAAAGCAAATACTTTCACGTTCAACGATTTCACCGCGCAAATATTATTTTTTTACCTTACAGCTGACTTATTTGTAAAAATGCTAAAGGTATGTCTGCGTGTATATCTACGCCTGATGGCTGTGGAGTCACCGCCCACTGCATCATTGACTGTGTGAAGCATACGAGCTCTGGGGAGTTTCATTGGTGCTTTAACCTTGAGTGCAGAAACAAACAAGGGCACAGGCATGTTTGACAAGACGTCTGTGGCATACCTGAGATAATCTGTGCTGTCAGTCTACACTTCAATAGGAGGTCCAGTTGCTTTGGGCTCTAGGAGAATATTTTGATGGATGGGAACTATACTTTGTAATTCTATCACTGGCTATTATCTCTGTACCTTGGGGTCAGGACCTAGGTGGCAGGTGTTTATGGTTGTATCAGTCTAGTACATACAAACTAGTGGAGTGGTGTGGCTCACTGGTTAGAGGCGGCAGACCCGGAAGCAGAGGTCGGCCCGGGACCAGGGTTCGATTCCTGACGCGGCAGGGTCTTGGGCCATGGTCAGCGGACATGATAATTCTCGCCTCGGTGCCTACTCCAACCATGGCTCCCACTCAGCAACTCTGGGCAATAGCTTGCTTAATCTCTACTAACGGCCCCATCAGCGCCGGGGATGCTTGTCTTCACCTTGGGGATGCCCAGGAGGGACCATCTCACAGGGAAAGCCAGGATGGGTTCCCCAGCGGTATACAGCACCGGGACGCCCCTTTGCTGGGGCAGCTGTGCGCTACAAGTATACGACCTTTAACATTTAACAAGAGTCTCCTACATCGCCACAGAACCTAGGAACAAGGCCTCCACCACTGCATCACTACAGAACCTGTGTGAGAGACCTTTACCCCTACATCACTACAGAAACTAGGTGAGAGATGTTTAAAGCTTCATCACTATAGAACCTGGGGGCATATTATCAAGGACTGGTGTTGAAATTATCGCAGTTTTATCGGCAGGAAACGGCTGATAAAACAGCGATAATGGGCGTGATAATACACCCTTGTTAATTCCCATAGAACCACATGTTAACATCAGAACATGGGCTTCTATGGGAATTAACAAGGGCGTATTATCAAGCCCATTATCGGCGTTTTATCTGCAGTTTCCTGACGATAAAACGCCGATAATTTTAACACCGGTCCTTGATAATATGCCCCCTAGTGAGATATATTTACCCCTACATCACTACAGAACCTAGGTGAGAAACATTTAATGCTACATCACTAGGGAACCTAGATGAGCGACGTTTAATGCTACATCACTAGGGAACCTAGATGAGCGACGTTTAATGCTACATCACTACATAAGAACCTGGGTGAGAGACATTTATCCCTACATCACTACAGGACCTAGGTGAGAAACATTTAAACTAAATCACTATAGAACCTAGGTGAGAGGCATTGAAAGCTACATCATTATAGAAGCTAGGTGACAGGCGAACCCTGCTAGATCAATACAGTACCTAGGTGACAGACGTTTAATGCTTCATCACTATAGAACCTTGGTGAGAGATGCTTAATGCTACATCAGTACATAACCCAGGAACGAGACAAATACAGCTACATCACTCCAAAATGCCGGCAAGAGACATTTAATGCTACATCACTATAGAACCTAGGTGAGAAACATTTATCCCTACATCACTAGAGAGCCTAGGTGAGAAACGTTTAATGCTACCTCACTGTGGACCCTAGTTGAGAAACGTTTAATGCTACCTCACTATATAACCTAGGTGAGAGAGGTTTAATGCTACATCCCTACAGAACCTAGGTGAGAGGCGTCTACCGCTAATTCACCACAGATCCTAGGTAACAGGCATCTAATGTTACACCAGTATACAATCTAGGTGAGAGGCATGTACTGCTGTATCACTATAGAATGCACATGCAAGGCGTCTAATGCTATCTCATCATAGAAACTTGGGTATAGGAGCCTGTTGTTACATCACCTTGGACTCTAGGTGACAGGAGTCTACAGCTACATCACTCCAGTATCTAGATGACATTTGTCTACTGCTATATTACAGGACCGAGATAAGATGCGTCTACCACTACATCAGGCTTGAGGGTGCTTTAGCTATATTACTACAAGAATTAGGGAGAGGTAACTATTGCTACATCACTAATAGAACCGGAGGTAATTAGAGCGGTTGCACTATCATTAGTAGAACCTGGGCTAATTGGTTATATCACTATTCTTTCATGGAGAGAAGGTTATATCACTTATTAATAAGAAACTGGACATGAGAGTCCAATTGTAGTATCACTATAGAACCCAGGTGGGAGCATTGTATCTCTATATCACCATAGGACCTAGATAAGAGCGCACTATAACTATAGAACCAGAGTGAGAAGGTTCTACTGCTCAGTTGCCACAAAACTGTGTGCAATGGCTCTCACTCCAGACCTAAGGAAATGGGGCTCAATGGCACCGAAAAGGAAAGGGGAGTGTCTATAACTTCATTACTATACAATCCAGGTGACGCTAAACTGTCTCTGTGTCACTGTAGAAACAGGAAAAGAGATCTTCATCTATGTACCACTATAAACATGCATGGCAGCTCTATAGAAGCTAGGTGGAAGGGCCCTGTCGGTGGTGGGGTGGTAGGGCTCTTTCAGTAGATCATTGTATGACACCGGCTCTTTTACAAGGTGACTCTATCACCTGTGGCCGTGGACGAGAGGGCTCCATCAATGCTTCACTGAAGAACCCAGGGGAGAGACCTCTGTCACCAAGGGGCATATTAACAAGGGCATTATCGCCGCTTTAGAGGGACTTTTTCCTGCTAAAGCGGTGATAAGGAGTCCTAACTTTACTACTCCTAAACTGAGAAAAATCCTAACTTTAAGACTTTCGGTATTCAAAGAAGGCATTTAAGAGTCCTAAAGTTAGGACTCCTAACTTCTGTGAATACCGAAATGAGTAAGTGCCTTCTGTGAATACCAAAATGAGTAAGTGACTTCTGTGAATACCAAAGTGGTAGTAAGTTTAGGATTTTGTCTTAAGTTAGTTCTGTGAATCGGGCCCTTCCTTCCTCCAAGACAGAAAGCAAAGATTCAAGATCAACCAATCTTCATCTAACCCCTCCCCAGTCACCTTGGGAGTACCCCAGCGATCTTCCCTCTCCCCAACACTCTTCAATATATTTATGGAACCACTCTCTGAGCTTCTCAATTCCTCAAACATCCAATATCACATGTACGCTGACGATACACAACTGGGCATTAAGGTCCACTCTCTTGAAGACATCAAGTCCCTTAACTCAACGCTCCAAAAAAAACAGATCTGGTTGGCAAGCAACCATTTAAAACTTAACACACTAAAAACAGAATTCCTCCTTATCGCTCCCCCCAAACAAACAGAAATGATCCGTGAGTGGATGCAGCACCTAACTGCACTCGATGGTCAACCTCTCATCATTGATTCTGCGAAATCCCTAGGAATAACTCTGGATAATAAACTAAATGTGCAGAAACACATCAGCGCTGCAGCTAAAGGAGCCAATTTTCAGATGAACACCCTAGAAAACTGAAACCATTCATACCCGCGAATGACTTTAAACAGGCAGTTCAAACCCTAGTAATTCCCAGAGTAGACTATGGGAGTGTTGCTCTCTGTAGCCTTCCCAGAGCAATAACCTCTCCGCTAAGAGCCTCAATCAATACAGCCGCTAGACTCATCACAGGCTCCAGAAGAAACTACCACATTTGCCCTGACCTTCATGCCCTCAACTGGTTTCCTTTTGATGCCAGAATCCATTTGAAAATCGCCTGTATGAATTATAAGGCATTGCACCAAAAACCCCCAAGATACCTTTCGGAGAAACTAGTACTATCAGGTGGTAACAGAACTACTAGGAGTTTGGATAATCTTCTACTTAAACCACAATGTTTCTAGACTATGGGAGTGTCGCTCTCTGTAGCCTTCCCAGAGCAACAACCTCTCTGCTAAGAGCCCCAATCAATACAGCCGCTAGACTCATCACAGGCTCCAGAAGAAATTACCACATTTTTACTGACCTTCGTGCCCTCAACTGGTTTCCTTTTGAGGCCATAATCCATTTGGAAATCGCCTGTATGACATATTAGGCATGTCCGCCAAGAGCCTCAATCAATACAGCCGCTAGACTCATCACATGCTCCAGAAGAAATTACCACATTTCTCCTGACCTTCGTGCCCTCAACTGGTTTCCTTTTGAGGCCAGAATCCATTTGAAAATCGCCTGTATGACATATAAGGCATCTCCGCTAAGAGCCTCAATCAATACAGCCGCTAGACTCATCACAGGCTCCAGAAGAAACTACCACATTTGCCCTGACCTTCATGCCCTCAACTGGTTTCCTTTTGAGGCCAGAATCCATTTGAAAATCGCCTGTATGAATTATAAGGCATTGCAACAAAAACCCCAAAGATACCTTGCGGAGAAACTAGTACTATCAGGTGGTAACAGAACTACTAGGAGTTCGGATAATCTTCTACTTAAACCACAATGTTTCTAGACTATGGGAGTGTCGCTCTCTGTAGCCTTCCCAGAGCAACAACCTCTCTGCTAAGAGCCTCAATCAATATAGCCGCTAGACTCATCACAGGCTCCAGAAGAAATTACCACATTTTTACTGACCTTGGTGCCCTCAACTGGTTTCCTTTTGAGGCCATAATCCATTTGGAAATCGCATGTATGACATATTAGGCATGTCCGCTAAGAGCCTCAATCAATACAGCCGCTAGACTCATCACATGCTCCAGAAGAAATTACCACATTTCTCCTGACCTTCGTGCCTTCAACTGGTTTTCTTTTGAGGCCAGAATCCATTTGAAAATCGCCTGTATGACATATAAGGCATCTCCGCTAAGAGCCTCAATCAATACAGCCACTAGACTCATCACAGGCTCCAGAAGAAACTACCACATGTCCCCTGACCTTCGTGCCTTCAACTGGTTTCCTTTTGAGGCCAGAATCCATTTGAAAATCGCCTGTATGACATATAAGGCATTGCACCAAAAACCCCCCAAGATACCTTGCGGAGAAACTAGTACTATCAGGTGGTAACAGAACTACTAGGAGTTCGGATAATCTTCTACTTAAACCACAATGTTTCTAGACTATGGGAGTGTCGCTCTCTGTAGCCTTCCCAGAGCAACAACCTCTCCGCTAAGAGCCTCAATCAATACAGCCGCTAGACTCATCACAGGCTCCAGAAGAAATTACCAAATTTTTCCTGACCTTCGTGCCCTCAACTGGTTTCCTTTTGAGGCCATAATCCATTTGAAAATCGCCTGTATGACATATAAGGCATGTCCGCTAAGAGCCTCAATCAATACAGCCGCTAGGCTCATCACATGCTCCAGAAGAAATTACCACATTTCTCCTGACCTTCGTGCCCTCAACTGGTTTCCTTTTGAGGCCAGAATCCATTTGCCTTATATGTCTGTATGACATATAAGGCATCTCCGCTAAGAGCCTCAATCAATACAGCTGCTAGACTCATCACATGCTCCAGAAGAAACTACCACATTTCCCCTGACCTTCGTGCCCTTAACTGGTTTCCTTTTGAGGCCAGAATCCATTTGAAAATAGCCTGTATGAAATATAAGGCATTGCACCAAAACAAAACAAGATACCTTGCAGAGAAACTAGTACTATCAGGTGGTAACAGAACTACTAGGAGTTCTGATAATCTTCTACTTAAAGCACAACGTTTCTCCAAGAAAAAAACGTACAATCGTACCTTATCAGGAATGGCCCCCAGGATTTGGAACGCCTTACCCCCAGAAACAAGACTGAATCCGTCCACTGCTTTCTTCAAAAAAGAAGTTACATCGATTTTCTTGTCCAGATTCCCCTGAACTTTCTTATACACTCTTGCTGATATGTGCTAGTCGCTAACATTTACCAGGAATGTATTTGCATAACTCATCGTATTTATATGTATCTGTCAATCACCTGCATGTGCCTTGTAAAGCGCTCTGATACCCTTAAGGGTCTTGTTCGCGCGAATCAAAACTGTAAAAAAAATTAAATATATATATATAGCTGGGTCCAAACAGGAGGTGGCACACTGTGCAAAATAATGTGATGGCTGAGATTATTCAAACAATCCATCCATTAATTTCTTTCTATATTTATGAAGTTTTATGTAGTGTAAACATGACACAGCGCACGTTACAATCAAGGTGATGTATAAAATATCATCATCAAGGAGGGACAAGATATTGAAGAATCTCCTGCAGAGAACACCACAGTTTCCAGGCCAACAGCAACCAGTAAAACAGAAGAAGAGCATAGTTTACAAGAAATAAGCATGCATGCAGGCAAGGGATAAATCATGTCCTGGAGTATAGTTCATGCATTCACCGCATAGATTTGTTCATCAGTTTCCATTTGACTTCTTTCTTGAATGAAGCAGCTGAGGGATTCATTCTGATTTCCGGGGAAGGTCATTCCAGATTCTCAGGGCAATGCCTGAGAAGGATCGGTTGTAAGTTCCATCATTTTTTGTGTGTACTTTGGTATGACTATGGTGCACGGGTATCTATGTTGGCACTAGAAAGATATTTTTTAGCACCAGTGATTGTATAGCTGGTAGTACTGGTAGTGAGTTTGTTTTAAGTGCTCTGACTATTTGCAGAGGATAGATCTGGGGTATTGTGATGTGCAAAAGATCACATGTTTCTGGTTGCACAAGGTCTTCCGATTACACTTTCAGCAAATTCTCCCAAGCCCCCCTTTTAACTTCCAAAACAATGCCAGAAAGAGAATAAAATGCATCACTAAGGGTCCCTAGCAGTCCCTATCATGCTAGGTAGAAGCCAGTGGGGCCTCACAATAGCAAAACATGAACAACAAGACGTTCTTCACTGTAGGCATGGAGTGACTCTACTATGTCCTTGACAAGAGGGTAGGTAATCTCTAGGAGTTGGATAAATAGCCTGCCTTATTAAAGAGACACACACTATAAACAACTAATCCCTTGCCAAAGTTCCATCTGAGCTACTGATGCATTTACTCTGGATGGGAAAGTCACAGTATTTGTAGATGGATATGAATATGAATAAAATAGTATTGTGATGTTCGCCATAGTTCCTGGCGGGCGGGACCATCCATGCCAGATTTCCAGGACTACTATTCACAGTGAATTGTAAGTGTAAGTGATTTCCATTTATGTTTACTGTATGTAAATTTAGATAAAGTGAATATCCTGAACATCTGACATGGACTTGAGCCTTATTTTGAAAATCCTTGACACAGAGGGTCTTTTTTACAGAGAAGAAATACCCGAGCGTGTGCAGTCCAAGTGTAGAGCAGGGATACCTAACAGATTATCTAATAATTCCCCAAAGTGCATACCTGTGTGGAGTCCACACTCCCAAGATCAAGTTGAGAGAATTGCTAGTGCCCAAGTTCTATATTTTCCAGCATGGGAGGGGAAGATGACAAACAATTAGCTGAGATTCGGGGAACCCTACTTTGGTTCTTACTAAGGGCTAAGGTTGCGGATGTAGTCAAGCGAAGGGTGCCCAATGTCTTGACTTGATTTCATGTATCCACCTGCTCACATGTATCTGCAGAAAATCATATTGCAAGCATTCCTAAGATACAACTACTACAAATCAGCGAAAAAGGTGGTCTGATTCTTCACAACCATTATCTCACTCTGAAGCTGTGGGTACCAAGTGCACTAGTGCAGAGTAAGCAGCTAGAGCAGGAAATCCCCTGCACATCATAATATCAATAAGAGGGCTTGAATGTCCAGAAGTTCTCCACCTACCCAGTGTGTCTCTGGACGTCTGGGTGACAGTGGCAGTGAGTTCAAGGTCAAATAGGTGGCAGACAGAATCTCCTAACTCGCTGCAGATAAGACCCCTAAAGTTTAACCTAAAATGCTTCTAGTCAAACGTTTTAGATGTCTTTCCACAAAGCTTACACCACACATTACAGATACGTTTTGGCAGGCAATTGAGTTTGGAGGTGTCTCTCCAGGCCAGTGGGAAACCATCACAACTGCACCGCTAAAACCTAACAAGCACACAAAATGCTATACATCTCTCAGGTCCAGTGGCAGCCGGCATGGCTCGTGGGTGGGCAGGGCGGGCACGGGGTTTGCAAGAGGGGGTTGTGGGGGGGTCGCGGGTGGTGTCACGTGGGGTGTGAAATAATTAAAAAAGATCTAAACTTACCTCGAGGCCGGGTCTTGCGTCTTCTCTGCTCCTGCTCTTTTGTATCTGACAGGAAGCAGACAGCCAGGCTACCTCCCTTAAGCCAATCAGAATGCTGCAATGCAGATTTGTGATTGTTCTGAGCACCATGACACGGTGCTCAGCCACGGGCAGGAGGGGTGGGCATGTTCTCCATGCAGGCTGTAATGCAACCTTCATGGAGAACAGGGAAGTGCGCATGCCCGAGAGGGCCAACCAAACAGTCATTGCGCACTTTGGAGTGGGCAAACGACTCCTCACCTCCCCTGCCTTGCTCGGAAAGCAGAGCAGACCCACCCACCGCAAAGCAGCAGGACACGTCAGGAAGCATAACATGATAATAACCTAAAGTTAGTATCATTTTTTGTTTCTCTTCTTTAAACTGCCTTAAAAACAGAGGGGCAACGCTCCTCCGCCATAGCGGAGGAGCCACACCCTGCCATGGTCCATCTCTCTTATTAACACCAAAACCAAAATACTGTAGAAGTTCTTTCCGGCAACCTCTTGCAACACATCTGTAAGTTATTCCATACCGACCAGAGTGGCTCTATGCCAGAGCGATCCACCCAGCAAATATCAATCTGCATTACCATCTCAGTTGGTTGGTACATAAGCCCTCTTCCTGGCCGACTTCAAAAAGGTGCTTCTGTCAGGCAGGACTATCTCTTTGCTGTCCTATTCTACATGGGTTCTGGTCCTAGATTTGTAGCATATGTCCGTCTTCTTTATAAATTCCCAACTGTCGTTCAGCACAGTAGTATCCTCTTCCTTCCCGATAGCAATGGAGATTTGCCAGGAGTGCTCTCTGTCCCCATTACAATTTGCCCTGGTCATTGATCCACTGTCCAACATTCTGGTGGAAGACCTGGTCTCCCTCTATGAAGATGACCTCTTGATTTAACTGGGAGATCCTCAGAGATCTGAGCCTCAAGGTTTGCAAATTCTTGATCATTTTTGTTTTTTAACGGGTTCAATAAACCCAAATGAATCCTACACCCATTCCAGGGGCCTGACGGATGCCATTCACTGGTGGCCGCAACTCAGAGTGGCCCAGGAGGGGTTCAGAAGGGATTCCTTGGATGGGGCAGCATTGGATTTTCCAATTCAAGTACCTCTTTTCCTAATCATTTATATAGTCATTTTCAAACCTGCAAACGTAGCATGATCTTCATATGCCCAATTCTACTGATACCTTTGACCAAGACAGCTACTACGATTGAATTAAGGGAGGGAGGTTAAATTGCCGATTTTAATTCAGTGGGAGCCTACCTGACCATAAATCCCCTTGCCAGTACACCAAATTGCCCAAATGTACTGATCCAAGGTTAGCCACTCTCCTGATGATTTTCAAAACTGCATAAGGCATGGGAGGGAGTCATTGGATAGCTGAATGATGAGGAGTGGTGCGTCCCACACACGTCACCCAAAGAGGTAAACATATCCTCTTGTTCCTCATTCAATTCAACTAATTTCATAGAGCGTATTGCTTTTTGTCAGACTCAGTTGGATTGGCCGTGACTTCTCTCCAACATGCCTGAGGTGCGATCTCCATATTGGCACCTTCTTCGATATGATATGGGAATGTCCGGCCATTCTGGGATTGTGTGGCAGACGTTTTGATACTCCCTTTAGAGCCGTCTGTGGACCATCTCACCCTCCAAAAACTTGCACTATTGCACGTCCATTTGGCTGTGGAAGTTCACCAAGATATTAAAGCCTTGGTAAATCCAGACCAAATGTTGGCTGAAAGGCTCACTGCCTGGCTCTGGAGGGCCAAGGACCGCCTACTATAGACAGCCAGATCCCTGGTGTGCATAAATGCCTTTTCCTAGAAAACCCTATCTTCCAGGTAAGTGGATGCCCTCAGAAACATCAAAATTTTTGGGAGCCATGGCAAGAACACTTTCAGACACTATGACCGTAAAGATGCACATTGTTCATGTTCTGACACACTGCAGCTGTGCCCTTGTTCATGCTTATTTCGTAGCTCTGGTGCTGATGCTGTCCCCAGATGTGCACAATAATAACTGTACCCGATGGATGCATGTTGCTATTGATTTTTGCCCATTTCAGGGACCTGTATCTTTAAATAACAATAAAACTAATTTTATGAAAAGAAAATATTTCCTCCAGCTGTGTCTATTTTGTGATGATGTAAGGGTATGGTGAGAATGGGCAAGATAAATATGGAGATCTAGGTAGACAACTAGCTTTTTATCCTCAAACTTCTCCCCTTGAAGTGCGGGGGTAAAGTGACTTATGGACCAAATGAATGCGGTTCATAGGACAAATATACTGTGAAATCCTCATCTCCTTTGTTTTATTTACACTCTTCTTACTGATGCAATATAATCGACAATTATGAAATACATGGTAACAGTGCAGGTATCAGTGGAAGTGTGTGTATAATATTATTTCGGTCCCAAAGATGCCAGCACTATTGTATGCTTCAGTTGAGGAATACCAAGGCTGCCCAGTTTTGACTCCGCCCAATGCATCTTCCCTCCATCCCCCTCCTCCTCCTCTCTCGTCATCTCACTCTTGCAGGCTTCCATTTATCCCTGATTTAGCCCTTTGTCACTGTTTTCCTACTTTGATGATGATGAAAAAAAAATCCTGGTCCCCAAAAATGATAGCGGGCGCCCACAAGCTCCTACCACTGTCACAAATTAAGTACTGGTGGTCAGTGGCTTCTCGAACAGGTAGTGAAATTTAAAGAAGCCAATGAAAATCCATCCAAAAGCAGAAAACGTGATCAATTTCGATTATTATTAAATTTGTCTATATGCTTTGAGGAACATCTTCAATTGTGACTGTAGAGTGGAAGTGGATATGAAATCGTGTTAAAGTGGATTCTAATCGCATGCATGTGAAACTTACGAGTAATGAATTACCTGCATATTTGGCTAGGCCAGAATTTATAAGAGATTAACCGCTTAACTGCGGTGCGAATTCAGCCTCGGTGTGGCGGTTTAGCGGAGTGGGCGGGACCGCGTCGGCCAACGGACGTGCGCAGCACTACAGAGGTAGTGTGCCTGTTGGCCGCTGGCCGATACAAGCAGCAAAGAGGTTAAGGGGCGTACTATCAACAACAAGCAATAAATATCGCTAAATGCGTCTAGCGCGTTTCTCACTTTTGCCGTATATCGACGGATCACATCGCCATGTTAGCGGCGTATTTGCAATGATTCGCCAACAAGCGATGTGAAATCCAGTGATATGCGGCGATTTCCATCAATATCGCATGAAAACCAGCGATGTGAGAACTGTGCTGAAGAAAATGTTGCAATTAGGGATAAGTGGATGTACCCTTACAATCCACCTCCCATTATGCACATGGCTAAGTCGAGAATTTTGCAGATGTTATTTATCGGCAATACCTGCGGTTAGCGGTGCTGTGGTGGCGCCGCCTTCCATGTTGTATTTTTATGGGAACGCCTACATTGCCTCTGAGAACTCCTACTTTGCATCTCATTGGAGATGCGAGGCGAGGCGTTAGGAATCCGGCAGCTAACATGCGCTAATGCATGTTAGCGCCGCCTAGTAAATAGGGCGATGTCATTTTCGCTGCTTTTTTGGCTTTTAAAGCTAAAAAAGCGGCGAAATAGCCCTTGATAATATGCCCCTATGAAACCAATAAGTGGATGAAGTCAGGTGACTGGCATGACCGTGTGTTTTGACAATTCAATGGCCTATCTGAATACAATAGCAGCTTATAGTTTATACTGGCTTCCTCTGTTGCCACTGAAGCTAAGAAGCACATCTTGCTTTAGAGTGGTCTTTGTGCTGCAAGCATCATGGTGAGCTATCCAGTCCTTAAAGACTTTCTACTAGGTATAAAGGCATTTACCAATATATTTTCAGCCACATATTTTGCATACGATACACGATGGTGCCATCACTGTAGCTGGTAACAGCAATATCCTGAGTGAGTATCATCATGAAGTGTAAAGCGGGGACAGCACTGATCCTCGAAGGGCAGCACAGATCGCTGAAGTGCCAGGACTGATCCTCGGAGGACCGATTCTTGCAGGGCCAGAATCCATCCTCCGTGGCCCAGAACCAATGGTTGAAGATCCTTAACTGATCCTTGTTGGGTCAGCACCAGCCCTTGGAGGTCTAGTACTGGTCCTCCAGAGAAAGCCTTGACCCTCACAAGACCAGCGTTGATCATCATAGGATGAGCACCGATTCTGGTAAGGCGAGCACTGGTTCCCACAGGACCAGCATTGATCTTCACAGGATGAGCACCGATCCTTGCAAGGTTAACACCAACGCCCACAGGACCAGCAGCAAACCTCTAGGACAAACCTTGACCCTCGCAAGACCAGCATTGCTCCTTACAGGAGGAGCAGAGATCCTTGTAAAGCTAGCACCGGTTCCCATAGGACCAGCAGCAAACCTCCAGGACAAACTGTTGTAAATATTACCTTTCTTAACATGGCTTCCTGTATAGCCCTTTCTTTCTGTTGTTATAGATTGTCTCTTCTAGAATGTATTCTTGATTCAAATGTCTGATCTCAGCCTAGTTGATTCCAGAATTTACAGTTGAAGTCAGGTCAGCAGGCGAGGTGGACGTTCAGTCTTTCTTCTCCAATAAAGATGATATCTATCTTAAATGAAAAACGAAGATTGAGAAAAGGTATATCGTCAGTTTGAAGGTTACCTAAGTCATCGAGCCAACGGTGAGTGACATCCTGCTTTGCTGCTGCGAACCCTGTGACGTGATCTGCGTTATCTAGCAACCGCCGTTGTCAAGTACGTATGCCTTGCATTGTTTGGGCATGGAGAATGACGTTGTTGCAGTACGTCTGTTTCCCAGCAACAGTGTGTTGAGGTGTTTGGCTATTAAGGCAATAGTGCAGTAACGCGATTGGATTAAATTGACGTTCAAATGCATTACGCGGTGACGTAGTCACGTGGCGGCCATCCTCAAAAAAATAAAAGAAGAAACTTTATTTATGTTTACACCGCAGCGAGTGGATTGTGTATTCATCAAGCGGCAATCGGAAAAGGAGTTTGCATAAAAAGAAAGCAGACTGTTTATTAAACGTTGCGGAAGTAATTTTTTTAAGGATTACTTTGGTAAACACGATTATTTTTCTTTACTCATTTTTAACGATTAATATTTTGATGAGAGATACATCTCCAAATTCAATCTAAAGGATTTACAGTCTATATGGATATTCACATGCTTTGAAAGAGATTTGATTCTACAAGAACTATATTAAACATTGTTGAAAGGTAACATTGATCATCACATCAGTAGTTCTAGTTTTATTCAATACTTATAAAAAAAAAGAATATTGTCATCATCTTACTTAGTGTGTGAACTTATAGAGGATATACCTTAACTATTAGAATGGCTAACAAGTCAACGTTACATTACCTCCACCTTTTCTCAGCGAACCTGGCACACCACCAATAACTTGGGAAGATTGTATTGTTATGGTAGAAAATTATATAGATGCATTAGATGGTCAAGACTTTTCTTCAAAAAGGAAAAAAGCATTACTTCTAACAGCCTTAGGGAAGGAAGGTCAAAGTGTGTTTAAGTATCTCCCACAAGTACTTCAAACAAGTGGACAGTCAGTTATGGGTGAATTCAAAGAAGCTGTTTCACGATTAGAAATAAGGGTTGCCAAGGAAGAAAATCTAGTTATGAACAGATATAAGTTTTATAAGAACAAACAACGTCCAGAAGAGTCAATAGAAGACTTTGTAGCACGCTTACGTGAACTCTCTGTTAAATGTCACTTTGGTCAAATGACTGAAGAGATCATCAGAGATCAATTAATTGTTCAGTGTAACAATAGGAAAATACAAGAGAGGTTATGGGCAGCCAAAAATCCACCATTGAAGCTAGCTATAGATTTAGCCAAAGATGTAGAAGAATCCGAAAAATGCATCAAAGAGTTAGAAAAATGTAGCTCACAACAACAGCTCTCTGAAATTTTAGAAAGAGTGGCATGATAATGAAAGTTGTGAGATAGCTGTGGTTAAACCAAAAGGTAGCAGTTTTCAAAGGGAATCTTACACCATTAAGACAAGTAATAAGATTTGTTCAAGGTGTGGCAGCAATACACACACTTCAGATGCAAAATTCTGTTTGGCAAACAACAAGGAGTGCTTAAAATGTGGCAAGTTGGGGCATTTTTCAAAGATGTGTAAATCAAATGTGAAGGCGAGAGTTATTGTTATTGAAATTGACAACAAAGAAAAAAGAAGAGATGTGAATAAGATTTTAGTAATTGATGATGTAGATATCAACATTTGTTATTGAAAAAAGGGAAAACAGACATAAAGCAGATTTCAAAATCGATGGTCAACATATTACTCTTATGGTTGACACCGGTTCAAGGTGGACCATAATTCCACAATTCTTGTTCAAAAGGGTGTGGGGTAACAATTCGTTATTAGACAGCGACATATGTCCGTAAGGATATCAAGGGGAAAAATAATTGGATATTTTGAAAATTAAATTTGTTTCATGCATAGGTCTACTAGAGGTAATGTTTATGTTTCATCTGATGGACCAGCTATTCTAGGGTGGATTCATCAGTATGACTTGCACATAGTCGTGAATCCAAGGGCCTCTGTACAAGTAATGGTTGTTGATGAATATACCATCAATGACATTTTGATGAATGCAAAAAATGTATGTAGAGAAGAGTTGGGTGAGTTACAAGGCTATGAACATAAGATCATTTAAAAAATTGTGATTCCTGCACATCACAAATTAAGAAGAGTACCACTTGCTGTCAGGGAAGTAGTAAAAGAAGTTATCGATGAGATGTTGCAAGGAGGCATAATTGAGCCTGTTAAAGCTTCAAGTTGGGTATCCCCGGTAGGTATTACCCAGAAACCTGATAAAAAAAAATAAGATTCTGTGTGGATTTGGGTCCTTGAATAAGAATGTTGTAGCAGATGTTTATTCGCTTCCCAAGATTGGTAAACTTGTTTCTACTCTTCAAGGTGCGTAGTTCTTCTCCAAACTCGACTTGAAAAGTGCATATTATCAGATATGTCTTCACGGTGAGTCAAAACAGCTTACAGCATTTGTCACCACTGAGGGCACATTCCAATTTACAAGGTTACCTTTCGGTCTCATATCTGCTGCAAGGGTATTCCACCGCATGGTAACTGAAATTTTTAAGGGCATTACAAAAGCAGTATACTTTCAGGATGAAATATTAATCTTTGGAACTACTATTGCAGAACATAATTACATCCTGAAAGAGGTATTACATAGATTGGATGTGGCAGGACTAACTTTACGTAAGGAGAAATGTTCTTTTTTGGTACCGGAAATAGAGTACCTTGGATATGTAGTATCAGCTGATGGTGTCAGACCAAAGAAAAATCTGATTGAAGCTATACAATTAGCTTCTTGTCCCTCAGGCAAGAATCAACTTAGATGCTTTCTGGGTTTAATAGAATCTTATGCAAAATTTGTTAAGCATTTTTCAGAGAAAACAACTACCCCTAGAGCATTACTTAAAAAAGGAGCAAAGTTTTGCTGGTCTGAAGAACATACCAAGGAGCATATTATCAAGGGATTTATCTCTGCTTTTTTGGCTTTAAAAGCCAAGAAAGCGGAGATAAAATTATCTCCCTATCAGCAACAGGGTGCTAACACGCAAATTCGTATGTTAGCACCCTTTTTCTCTACGCTTTCCCTTGCATCCCTAATGAGATGCAAAGGGGGCGTTCCAGAGAAAAATAATAGTGAAAAATGTTGTTAAGCGACATTTCTCCTATTATCAAGGATATCGCTAACCCTGTTAGTGAGAAAAAAAGCAACGCTAACCGCGGTTAGCGCTGCTTTTTTTACACCTGGTATTTTCCTGACTTACCCATGATATCCTATGGAAGGTGGATATCATGGCTAAGTTTGTGAGCCCCTATCATCAAGCTAACGCCAAACTTCGAGAAATTATCGTTGGTTTTCCAGCGATAATCTCTCATTTGGCAGTTAGCGTGAGGATTTTTATCACTTCTGAGATAAACGTTGCTAAAAGCAAGTTATCTCAGCGATAATTTCCGGCGATGCTTAGCGATAAAAAAATCGTTGCAAAGCCTAGTTAGTGATAAATATTGCTACTCGTTGGTAATATTCCCCCAAGTGTTTTAATAATATCAAAAAAGAATTGTGTGAAGCGAAAGTTTTGACACCATTTGATATAAAATTACAGTCCATCTTAATGGTAGATGCGAGTAACATTGGCTTAGGTGCTGTATTGTTGCAGAAGCATGAAGATGGTGAGAAAACTATTGCCTTTGCTTTTCGACCCCTAACCTCTTCGGAATGCCATTACTCAGTCATAGAAAAAGAGGCCTTAGCTGCTGCGTGGGGTACTCATTACTTTAGAACTTACCTGTGGGGTACGAAGTTCCAAATCCGGTCTGACCACAAATCATTAGTTGATATATTAGTTCCTGGGGATTCTGGCAAAGGTTCTCAAGATTGGCATGACTAGCTTCAAAGTCTCAGCAATACCAATATGAGTTGCTTTATGTTCAAGGTTGGCGTAATGTGCAAGCAGATTGCCTTTCTTGGTTGCCAATCAAAGGTATTAGTTTACAAGATGACTGTAGTGGTGATCAAGAAGAAAGCGCAATTGCTTTTATTCAAGATGTTGTAGCTCTGAGTGATGGTACTTTTTCAAAGGAAGAATGGTGTGCTGCCATGGGAAAAGATTTGGGGGCATATTACCAAGGGCCTATTTTTATCGCCCTATTACCTAGCAGTCGCTAACACCAGTTAGCGACAGCTAGTAGGAGATAGCGATCATCTTGGGGCCCACTTTGCATGTCAGCGATAATTATCGCTAATGACATGCAAAGTGGGCGTGCCAAGATGTTAGCGACTGGAAACAGTCGCTAACATTGCTATCTCCTATTACCTACTTTTAGAAATATTCGCGCTAAGCACGAATATCTCCAAAAGCTAACGCCTGCCCTGAGCAGTTCTTAGCCATGTTATCCAATGGTAGGTGGATAACATGGCTAAGAGCATTAGCTTGGAAATGCATGAATATCGCGGACTTTTCAGCGATATTCATGCATTTAGGCCGATTTTTATCACATAGAAGATAAACCTTGATAATAGCAAGGTTTCTAAGCGATAAAAAATAGGCGAAGCACGGCGATAAAATAATAGCCGCTAACCAAGCTTAGCGATAATTGTTGCTTATTCTTGGTAATATTATTTATTTATTTATTTATAACACTTATAAAGCGAACTAATACCAATTGGTATCCTGGCGCTGAAGTGGTAACTCCCTGAGATTGGACCTCCTGGGCTAGAGGGTAAAGAGCCATGTTTTCAGGTTTTTCCTGAATGCCAACAGATTGGTGTTTAGTTTAAGGGTAAGGGGAAGGGAGTTCCATGCCTTTGCAGCTCCCCTGACAAAGCTCCTGCCCCCCCAGCGTGCCTTCCTGATCCGAGCTGTTTTAATCAATCCCATACTGGCATACCTTAGTTGTTTCTCTGGTCTGTACCATTGGAAATGATCCTGAAGGAACACCGGGCCCAATCCATGCAGTGCCTTGAAGACAATGCAGAGGGCTTTGAACAAAATCCTCTTCAGCACCGGGAGCCAATGCAACTTCTCCAGTTCCCTGAGGAAAACTTAGGCAAGCCCCCAATCAGGCGGGCTGCCGCGTTTTGCAGGACTCGAAGTTTGTTGAGCAACCCCTGTTGGGCCTCAAGGAAAAGGCTGTTACAATAACCGAGGCGCGAGAGAACAAGTGCCGTCACCACCGTCTTTCTGCTTCCCTCAGGTAAGAAGGGGAGAACCTTCCTAATAGTTTTCAAAATCCAATGTATGGAGGAGGTCAACGCCTTGACTTGGGGTTTGAAGGAGAGTTGGTTGTCAATGATGACTCCAAGAATCTTCACCTTTGGAACCGGAGATGGCGGAGATCCCATATCTGTAGGCCACCACTTAGAGCTCCAAAGGTTTGTGTTTGACCCAAAGATAAGCACCTTCGTCTTGGAGGAATTCAGTTTTAAACAGCTTTTTGCTATCTAGGAGCTGACTGCGGATATGCAGTCCTGAAACCTGGCTGCCACACCCAGCTCTTTCCCAGGAAGCACCGAGACCACAATCTGGGTGTCGTCAGCGTAAGATGTTAACTCGAACCCAAAGGAACAGATCACCGGGGCAAGAGAGGATACATAAATGTTAAATAAAGTGGGGCTTAGGGAGGAACCCTGAGGAACCCCCCCGGGGAGTTTGAAAGGTCTTGATTCGAAGTCACCCATAGGCACCACTTGTACCCGGTCTTTCAGGAAGGCTTTCAGAATGTTAAGTGCTTGCCCCTGGATCACGCAGGCCTCAAATCGGTCCACCAGCATAGCATGGTGAACCGTATCGAAGGCCGCTTAGAGATCCAAAAGGATCAGCACTGCTTGGCCCCCATCATCCAGCACCTTCCCGACCTCCTCTGTGGACTTGATCAGAGCGTTTTCAGTGCTGTGTCCCTCCCTAAACCCATGTTGGGCTGGGTCAAGACCCTTCGAGTTACGCAGGAATGAACAAAGCTGGAAGTTCATAGTTTTCTCAATAAGTTTTGGCGGCAATGGCAATCTGGCAATTGGCCTATAGCTGTTAGGGTCCGTAATATCCAGTGAGGGTTTCTTAAGTAGTGGGCAGATGGATTCCTGCTTCCACACTGTGGGAAAAACGCCCTTCTCAAACATCAAATTGAAAATGCTGGCTAAGGAGTCTGCAATAGGGACATCTGCCAGCTTTGCAATTGACGTGGGGCAGGGATCTTGAGGTGAACCCGACTTAGTTGCCATCAGTAGTTTTAAAACATCTCCGGAATTTACTGGCTCAAAGGCCAGAAATTTTGCCCCCGAGGACCCTGCAGGAACGGCCCTATGGGACCCCTCCACGAGGCTAAGGGCCACCGGCAGTTCAAGTGCGGTGAAGATTACCTGAACTTTGTTCAAGAAGAAATTAGCCAATGATTCACAGAGTTCGATGTTGTGTGGCACAGTCACCGATTTGGTGGAGGTCAGACTAGCTACGGTGATATGCCCCTTGGTTTAAAAAAAGTAATGGATCCAATTAAGTTGGGTAGCAGACGAGAAAGTTGTGTTGAACTCTCAGTTCGACCTTTTTTAAAGGTTCTGGATGATTTATCCTTTGTAAACAATACAATTTTAATAAAAGGTGCAAATATATTCAACCATTCTCTCTTTGCACAAAACTACTTAAAATTGCACATGAGGGACATTTAGGACAAACCCTTATGCAACGCAGAATAAAAGAAAAATTTTGGTGGCCCTCAATTGATGCACAAGCAGCGCTTTGGGTTGAAAATTGTGAATTTTCCAAAAATAGTGAGAAAAGACTTAAATTAGCTTCTGTTCCTAATTCAGGCTTAAGTTTAACTACAGGTGATGATCAATCTTGGCATAGCATATGCTTAGACTTTATTGGACCCATGGGTGAATTGCCATTGAGTCATCGTTTTGCAATAGTTGTCATTGATGTATATACTAAGTGGCTAACTGTAACATTTGTAAAGGATTTAACCACAGATAGTACAATTAACTTCCTTAAGGATGTATTTCAGGAAGAAGGTTTTCCTTCTGTCCTCATAACAGATAATGGCACACAACTAACTTCAATGAAAATGCAGGAGTTTCTATCAAACTCTGGTATAAAATATCATAGTACAACACTGTACAACCCTCAACGAAATGGTATTTGTGAAAGGGCGAATAGGTTAGTAAATGCTATTATTCAGATGACTTGTTCATCTGGTGGATTCTCGAATTAGGCTATTCAAAAAATGGTTTGGGCTTATCGCACAACAGCACACAAAAAAGACACCAAATCTCCTTTTGAACTTATGAGTGGCAGAAGCCCTGGTACTAAATTAACTCCTTCTTGGCTAAAGAATTATAAGTGTGACATTTCTCCTCATCATAGTCGAGACAGTCTTTCGTGTACAATTTCTGTTGGAGATTTGGTAAAGGTTAAATCGGGTAGAGTGTCCAAAGGTCTCTCAAAATTCAAAGGTCCATTTTTAGTTAAATTTGTGTATCCACATTTTGTGGTATTAGAAAATGGGGAAAAGTGGAATTATCGCAGAGTTGCATTGTTCACAAAAATTCACAGAATAAGGGGAACATCAATAAGTTTAATCAGACAGTGGATATCAGTGGTTATATGCTACCTGGTCAGAATGAACTAAGATCACCAACAACAACCAATATTAGAAGGGAAGTCGGTAATGATTATACTTTGAGGCATATGACTTCGCATGTGTTTGACAACCAATGTGATGTCTCACATGCACAGGATATTGTTTCTGCAGATGTTACAGGTCATGACAATTCAAGAAGTTTAAGATGTCGACGACCTCCTGTTTATTTGAATGACTACATTTGTTAATATGTTACTTTTGTCAGCTCATTTTCTTTTTTCAATTGAAGGAATGGAGATGTGTTGAAAATATTACCTTTCTTAACATGGCTTCCTGTATAGCCCTTTCTTTGTGTTGTTATAGATTGTCTCTTCTGGAATGTATTCTTGATTCTAATGTCTGATCTCGTTGATTCCAGACTTTACAGTTGAAGTCCGGCCAGCAGGCGAGGTGGACGTTCAGTCTTTCTTCTCCAATAAAGCTGATATCTATCTTAATTGAAATGCCGCTGCTGTGATCCAGTTCTTTACTACACAAACCTTGACCCTCACAAGACTTGCATTGATCCTCACAGGATAAGCACCTATCCTTGTAAAGCGAGCACCGGTTCCACAGGACCAGCAGTGCACCTCCAGGGCAAGCATCGATCTTCACAAAGTAGCACAAGCTCAACAGAGTCAACGCCCCTTCACATGTGTTTTGTAAATGAGGAAACGTCCATCAACTGCATGGGAATGTATGGTGACACTTTGTTTGAAAGCTATTACTAAGTTTGCTTCAATCCCATCAAAGTGTATTCCTCAATTAACCCGAAAGTAAAGCCCAGATGTCTGTTTCCTTTGGCAGGTGCACTGCCTGCCAGGCACGTCGACACATTCTTTGTAGACCTGATCCCTTGCATCTGTGAGGACCTGCCTCTCTCTGACTCATCAAGGTGGAGTGGTGGCCAACAGAAACAAAGTCCTATGGAGGTGAGACCCTGCATTTACCCAAAGTACTGTCAGACGTCTGGCAATGCGAGCCACACCAAATTGTGAATCTCATGATGGTAGAAACTTGTCGTCAGTGAACAGCAAGTAGAACAGAAAGGTAGAACTACTAGCGAAGTTGGTGGTGCTGGATGGCACGTGGGACATCTGAATATTACTGCCCTGTACTTTATGGAGAGATCAGAATCCATCAATTTTTGGGGGAGCTCAAATCAGGGGTCTCCAAGTCCCTGCTGAATGTATGATATCAAAAAATATATAAATACCTATGTCTGAACTGGAAGGCCTACGTTTTGGCCGTTCATTATTTAGATTTTACTCACAGAAGATAAACATCACTAAAGTCTAACTACTCATTCTGACCACACATTCTCTTTTAAATTTCAAAACTGCAAACACAACGCAATCATCACTTGCAAATCAACAAACACTGTAGAGTTTACATATGCTGTCAATGGGAAACCTCACTCGTGGTGCCTGAGAGCATACTACTCTTCACTATAGGATTCCCCTCTTCACCAGCAAGGTATCAGACAACTAAACCGTAGCCATGAAATAATGGAGCCCTCAGAAAGATAGTCGGCATCAAATGCAGATACCACATGCAGCCTTCCTGTATCAGACTCCACTGGCTGCCCATATCAACCATCATCCCCTGTTGCACTTTAACGCGTTTTATTTGGTAATTTCACCAGCGCTTTCCATTCCCCTTGCGAGGCTTAAATTACTTTCTGCATTGTTGAGTAAGAAGCTGGTGCATATTTTTTATGTATATAGTTCATCAAGTTTGGGGGCCCTCTTCAGGTGCATGGTTGAAAGGGTGTTAGTTGCTGTTAGACCTCAATGTGATACACTGAGTTATATGCCAGCGGTTTGTAGATAAGAAGGTACTTTTGGGCGAGCTTCCTTGCACGTGAGTACAATGTTGCAGAGCAGTATAAGGAGAGACGTGACCTCTCTTTGTGTATTGAGTGCTGAGCAAAGCTTGCTGTTGACAGTGTTTGATGGTTCTTCTGGTTGAACTTGCACTTTGATTGTGCATCCATTAAGTTTAGTTCTTCCAGTTGTGCTGGTAGACGCAACCATCTGTGAGGTTGAGTTATAATCAAACCCTTCTGATACCTGTAATCTGGTCATGAAGGAGTATAACGAGATCACTTAATGCAGTTGTTCATTTTGGAAGGTTGAGACTTAGTTTGGGAAAACATGTTTTATTGCATTTTTCAATTCTAGAAGGCTGTTTATTGTCATGATTTTCTTCAGTATTGTGTACAAGAGCGTGCATGTTTTTGCTCAGAATGGGCCCGATTCACAGAATGAACTTAAGACTCAATCCTAAACTCACTACTATTTTGGTATTCACAGAATGCACTTACTACTTTTGGCATTCACAGAATGCACTTACTACTATTTTGGTATTCACAGAATGCACTTACTACTTTTGGCATTCACAGAATGCACTTACTACTTGTGGTATTCACAGAATGCACTTACTACTTTTGGTATTCACAGAAATTAGGATGTTGTCTTAAGTCTGTCTTAAGTCTGTCTTAAGTTTGTCTTAAGACAAACTTAAGACAAAATCCTAACTTCTGTGAATACCAAAAGTAGTAAGTGCATTCTGTGAATACCAAAATAGTAGTAAGTTTAGGATTGAGTCTTAAATTCATTCTGTGAATCGGGCCCAAAGTGTTCCCACATATCCAGGATCTCTTGGGCTGACGGGTAGTTTTGTGGTTCTTGATCCCTTGTTGCACTTTCTTCTTCTGTAAAGTTTGAATCTGAATTGTAAGAAAATTGGTCGTTTTGAGTGAATTGCAGTGTGGCCAATGTAGAGGGCTTTGCATGATATTCTTACTGTGGTTAATAACGAGCGCAGCCTACAGAAGATGGGTAATGTGGTTTGATCTGTTCAGGCTAAGAACCTGTCGACTGCAGCAGCATTTTGGACTTGTAGAAGTTTGTTGATTAGGCCCAATGCAGACTCTGTTGGCATAGTCTATTCGTAAGAGCACAACAGCTGTTGTTGATACTTGTACTCTGTGGGGATAGCACAAGTGGGGAAAGACCCATCATAGATTCATGTATGTGGATTCGGTTCTTCTCTTCAAATCTGTATTGATCAAGACGCAAACAAATGTTATTTGAGGCTTGTTACTATAGATTGCACAAATATTTATTCTTGATCTTTGTTGATCAGGGAGAGGGGTTTAGAAACTAGTTATTGTACACGTTTTTATCTGCCCAGGGTTCAGCTGACCTACCTGTCAGTGCAGTCAAGTGTTGAGTGTTGGCCTTGTATATCTATAGAATGTTCTCAGGATACCTCTCTGAAGGTTGCTTAGGCTTCAGTGTTGGTGCTCTTCAGGGTTGTTACATCATCTGGTTCTTGGTTATTGATGGAGTGGTCCATGCATCCTTGGTGGATTAGGTGGTGGTCGGTCTGTGGCATATTCATTGTTTCATAGTTGTTTCTGCCCAGCATTGGAACAAGTTCTAAAGGTGCACTGTTAATCCCGCTTCCTCAGGATTATCCAGTAGGGGAAGTTTTGACTTGGTTAGGCATGGGAAGAGGTTGGGTACTGATATTTTTACGGGGTGGGTTATGTATGGTAGAGGGTGAATTGTGGTGGACAGAAATTAAATACAACTGTTGGTGCATCGGATTTAAATCAGTATGAATATTAGAATGCAAAATTATCACAAGGTTATAATTGTAGGGCTGTGGGCAGGTTAGTGTTGGCATGTCAGGGTCTTTCTTCTCCGGTGTATATTTTTTGAGGATATGTGAAACTATTAGTGTGTGGTTTATTGTCAATATAGTGTGCAGTGGAACTGATAGCTGCAGAAGGCTTTATGCAGGCAGATGAATAGATGCAGAAGCGGAGAGATGTAATGGGGAATGTCCCAGAAAAGAGGTGTGAGTTTGGTTAATGGGACAAAGAGACTGATTACATGATTGGGAGTAAAGGTATTTCAGGGAGAATGGGATAGTCAGGTAAGATGGGAAGGATTTCTAGAAGAGAACAGGGAAGTATGATAAGACTGTTCCTTACCAAGGAAACTGCAAGCAGTCAGAAGGACACTTTGGCAGCAAGACGACAGGTGCTTGGTCCATAGCCCTTCAAATGGTAACACAACAAGATGATGGATGGGGTGCTGAAACTTTTCAACCACTCACACCCAGTCAAAAGATCTGGGTTTAATCCAGTGTTCTTTTGCTCATCATGCCACCCCATTTTGGACCTAACTATATCAAAATCCGTCTGTCCCTCATGGGAACAGTCCAGCCTGATCAGCCCCAGTCAAGAGATCTGCATTTAAACCATCGTTCTTTTGCTCACTATGTCACCCCAGTTTGGACCCAGCCATATGCAAATCAGTCTTGACCCTGTTCCTCATGGGAATAATCCAGTCTGAACTGCCAGGTCAGGTCTTCTCTGGACACAAGCATACTGGGACCAATTTCGGGGTTTTACCCTCATCAGCCTAGCTAGCTTGAATCCAGTGGCACAGTGAGCAAGGGACCCACGACTGGGCATACCTTTGGCCACTTAGGGCAAACATAGCAAAAATAACAATATGATGGACTGAGTGCTGAAACTTGTCAACCACTCACCCCCAGTCAAGAGATCTGGGTTTAATCCATCATTCTTTTTCTCACTATACCACCCCAGTTTGGACCCAATTATATGCAAATCATTCTTGACCCTGTTCCTCATGGGAAAAGTCCAGCCCGAACTGCCAGGCCAGGTTCTTCCTGAACAGGAAAACAGCATTCTGTGATCAGTTATGAGTTCCAACCCTCATCAGCCAGGCTGCCTGAATCCAGTGACACATTGAACAAGGGACCCACATCTGGGCATACCCTTCGCAACTTAGGGCAAACATAGCAAATACAGCAAGCTGATGGAGTGCTGAAACTTTTCAACCACTCACCCCCAGCCAAGAGATCTGGGTTTAATCCATCCTAGGGGGCGTGGCCATGAGTGTGACCGAGGAGGACATCTCTGCCCGTACGAGCCCAGCTTCATCCGCAGGCATCCTGGGTCCTTGACACTATTGGGGGGTGCCTGACTACCCTCCCACTCACCCCCCAGCCGGCTGTGCTCGTCACTGCTGCTGTCATTAGCAGGATGTGAAGTACCCCTTTGAGGAGCCGTTAGGGCTATCACCATATAGTGACCACGGTGCGGCCTCGGTGATGCAGCAGGGGTGGCTGTCTAGTCTCTCCAAGCCCTCAGATGGCTGGCCCATCTTGCTGTACCAGAGACCTGCATAAGACACAGTCCCAAGCCCTGGTAGCCAGTGAAAGTGGGTTGCATGTGAGGGGAGCAGCTTGGGCTGGTCAGGCCGCGCTGCAGTACTACAGTAGCTGCTGAGACACCGGTGCCCACCGAGGGCCCCTCTTGCTGCAGAGGGGACCCCAGCACAGTGCACTCACCCTTGCTGCCCTAATATTCATTGGGAAGGCGAGCTTAAGCCCTGATAGTCAGGGAAGGCAGGACATGCACTGGATTTACGGCCTGGGCCAGGTTGTTATATAGGCTCCAATGAGGAGGTAGTGTGGTTGACAGTGACAGCCTAGTATGTGGCTCAGGAACCCACGAGTTGGCGGTCCCTTGAAGTGAACTGTGATTTGGTGGTGACATGCCTAACAGAGGGCCCCTCAGCGGCAGCGGGTGAGTCGTCCACTGTGGGCATATCTGCGGGCTATTTGTTGGTGCTGGTTGGTGGAGGGAGACCCCTAATTTCTTTGCTGTGGATACCCTGACCTGCCACCGGTAGGAGCCTTGCCTCATGGACTGTGCTTATACCTCTGCAACCCCCGAAATAGCTGACCTTGGGGCACTTTGTTGTTGCATGTGATCAACTGGAAGGAGTGCAAACGGAGATCACAATCCCCAGCCTAGAAGTGCCAATGCATAATGGAAGCTGATTTTTGATTTTTTGCGAGTGCTTGGGTGGCACCCAACCCTGTGGGTTAGTTGTTGGGACTTGAGGAAAAGGACCCTTAGCCTGGTGCGTTGTGTCCCTATACGGTTGGACAGAACTTTTTGCCCTGTACTAGTATGCGCCAGCCTCCTGCATTACAAACGACCCTAACAGCGCACTGCCTGGATCTCCTGACGCCATTCCATCATGGTGAAGCCTAAGACAAACGAGCCTCCTGCCTTGCTAGGGGGCAGCATTCAGTCCCTGATACTTACGGGTCAGAAGGGGACCACCTCAAGGCCACTTTGAACTGGCATTCCACTTGATTTGAATGTATCTTGCAGGCCATACTGGATATCAAGACTTAGCTTGAATCTAAGATTGATTTGGTATTTATAGTCTTCGGGCTACTTCGCACAGATCACCGCAAGTTAGCTGAGCGGGTGGATAACACTGAATCTGCCTTGACTAGTGTACAACCTATGGTGCGAGACCTGCATTCCCAGGTCTAGGAGATGCAGGCTGACATCATATCACCGCAGCATGGAGGATGCGGAGAGCTGTTTCCAACACAACAGTAAGCGATTTGGGGGCTTTCCAGAACGATTCCTGGGACCTAATATAGAACTCTTTCTTGAGCAGTGGTTGTCCAAGATGGTGCCAGCTGGGTGAACTCCAAAATGCTTCTCCATTGAGTAAGCCCAACTGTCTGCCGAGTATGCCCCCCAGAGCTGGGGGCATGCCCAAGCCCGGTGATTGCCCAATTTCTCAATTACAAAGACAGGCATTTGCTTCTTGAGCTCTATCGTGCTGAGGATCCCATGCACTTCGAGAACTCTGAAATCACTGCCTATCCGGATTACACTGCAAAGGTACAGCACCGCCGCACCTCATACAAGGCAGTGAAGTCTCCGCTGTGAGCCTCGGGACTTACCTATGTCTTGTTTCCTGCCAAACTTTGCTTTACAGATGGAGACCAAACCCACTTCTTTCCGATTCCAGTGGATGCTTGGAACTGGCTCCACATTAAAGGCTTGGTGGGCATGTTGCCTCGACCGAGGATCCTGGGGCTGGCTCATGCTTTGGCAGTGGAGAGGTAGACCTTGCAGATCCTCCTTCACTCTGTCCTCGGAATAGGTGGCCTGCGTACCTGCACAGGCAGTTGAGTAGGTTATGCACCATCTCCGTAGTACCTTTGAGATCTTGTGATCCGGGAACGCCACTGCCACTGCCTCAGACTCTGATAACACTGTGGTCTCCACCAACGACAACTTCTGGGCCCCCTTGGTGACTCCCGCATAGCTGATGACTTATGATTTTCCCCTGTTACTTTTTCTTGGGGGTAAGCTATCTGTACCGCCACAGGAGTGAGCTTCAATAGTAAGGGTAGGCATAGTTGGCAGAGTACCACTAGACATTATTCTTCAGAATTGATAAAAATCTCTGTGATTTCTGCACCGCAACTGCATTCCATCACACCACAATGAATACAACAGAAACCTTACATACTCTTGGTTAATGGACAAGTATCTCTTTTATTACATACTAAAATGCATATAATCATTTCACAAAAGTGAAAGTGAAATTACAACAAGCTGTGAGAGAGGTGATGATTTTAATGTCCTCACTAACCTAGGGAGAGAACCAAGCAGATGCCTTGAACACAAAGAGCACATCTTGCTGAATGATTGGTGGTGGTCCCATCCTCCTAAGACCACCCCAAGCACAGTTATGGGCAAAAATTACAATCCCAACCAAAGGCCATGCAAAGCATTATGGGACAATATTCTAGGGTGTAGTGAATATTATACTATCCAATATCAAAAAATTCCTCAAGGGGCCAGAGCTAATACTATAATATTCACTAAACTCTAGAATCTGACCCCATAATGCTTTGCTGGGCCTTTGGTTGGCATTCTATTTTTGCCCATAACTTTGCTTGGGATGGTCCTAGGAGGATGGGACCAACACCAAATTGTTCAGCATGATATTCTCATTGTGTTCAAGGCATCTGCTTGCCCTCCCTCTAGGTAAGGGGTGACCCCAAAATCATCACCTCTCTCATTGCCTGATGTCTATCAAAGTTCACTTTTGTGAATTGGTATTTGCTTATAAGCATGTAAATGTAAAGTTTATTTGCCAAAGTGTTGTGGGTACAGTAGGTAACTCCATTGTGTAGTGGATTGGGAATTCTTGCATTAATTCTGTGTTTTCAATGAAAGGCATAGGGCCCGATTCACAGAATGAATTTAAGACCTAATCCTAAACTTACTACTATTATGGTATTCACAGAATGCATTTACTACTTTTGGCATTCACAGAATGAAGGGCCCGATTCACAGAATGAACTTAAGACTCAATCCTAAACTTACTACTATTTTGGTATTCACAGAAGTTAGGATTTTGTCTTAAGTTTGTTTTAAGACAGACTTAAGACAAAATCCTAACCTAAGTCTGTCTTAAGTAAATTGTAAATTGATACTTGTATTGCGCACTACTCACCCGCAAGAGTCTCAAGGCGCTTGTACGAATACCACTGTGGTATTCACATCCTGGCTTGGGCACCCCCAAGGTGGAGGCCAGGCATCCTTAGCGTTGTGGGGGCCGTTGTGGAGATTAAGCAAGCTATTGCCCAGAGTTGCAGAGTGGGACTCCATGACTGGAATAGGCACCGAGGCGAGAATTATCAGGTCCGTGGAATTTTTGAGCCCAAGACCCGCCAAGGCAGGGAATTGAACCCTGGTCCCGGGCTAGTCCTCTGCATCAGGGTCTGCCGCTCTAACCATTGAGCCACACTTCTCCATGAAGTCTGTTTTAAGACAAACTTAAGACAAAATCCTAACTTCTGTGAATACCAAAAGTAGTAAGTTCAATCTGTGAATACAAAAAGTAGTAAGTGCATTCTGTGAATGCCAAAAGTAGAAAGTGCATTCTGTGAATACCAAAATTGTAGTAAGTTTAGGATTGAGTCTTAAGTTCATTCTGTGAATCGGGCCCACAGTGAATCAATGATACTTCCATACATAGTGCTATTTACAGGGCGATTTGCTTCCTTGTCATCCACACCCCAGTTTACCGTGACAGACTTATGGACATTTTGTTTCAAGTTCTGCTTTGTTTGAATACTTTTTCGCTTTATGGCAGATGATGGACTAATTTCTTTGCCAGGTAGTAGTGAGAGGGAATGTCTATTATGTTTTTATTCATTTTATTGTTTGGGGTATAGGGTTCCAGCTGTTTGTTGACCTACCTATTCGCAACATGTCCTCCGGCTGGAGCATCACTGGGTGGATGCAATGGTATTCTCATCGGGAATGCTCTGGTGTTAGACAGACCAGTTTGCCTTCCCTTGCTTCCTATTTCCAAGTTTGTGTGGCTCCACCTAACACACATATGACCCCTTAATATACCTTTATGACCTGGAATGTTGGCGATATGGCTACAGCGTCCCCTTTTATCTTAGGCAAATCGCATACAGGTTGTGTACCTCCAGGAGACGCATCTGACCAAGACAGAATTTCTCAAATTGCATACAAAATGAAAAGGGACAGGTCTATGGAACCAATGTGTTGGCCTATGCCGGGGGTTCTCATCTGGATTGCCCTGGGGGCTCCCTTGGTTTCAGATGTCCACAGTACTGACCTGGAAGGCAGGTATGTTGCTGTCAAGGGGAGATTGCGTGGTAGGCAGACCATTGGCTTTGGCAGCTGTCTATGCCCCAATGTGGGTCACCCTGCCTTTATGGATAAACTCACGCTTTTTTTACTGCTTGACCTCCCAATCCAGCCCATTGGGGCAGTGACATCAATTGCGTCCTAAACGTGGATATGAACCGTTTTGTCCCCCCTCTTGCAGGGGCAGTCTGCCATTGAACGACTGCCCCAATGGGAGGCTGGCTGACCCATCATAGGGTGTGTGATGCATGGTGCCTCCAGCACCCAGTGGAGCACAAGTATTACCTTTACTCCCCTGTACACAGCATACCTACTCGTATAGACCTTTTTCTTTACAGCACTCCTCTTGTCGCTGTGATCCTGCATACGGAGAACCATGCACGCACGATCTCTGACCACTGTCTGCTTCTGTTCTCCCTGTGATGGGGCCATGCCTGCCCCAGAATTCGGACCGACAGTTACAGACTAACTCCCTCATTGTTCCCCTGTTTCATGAGGGCTTGGCTGAGTGCCTGATGGACTATTATGAGCTCAACGCCGGCTCTGCCCCTGATAGAGCGACTGAGTGGGGTGATCACAAGGCGGTGATATGTGGGCATTGTATTACTACCATTTGGGGTGTTCGGCAGACGTTGCACAGGGAAATACTGGCTAAAGAACATGATATGCATTGCTTAGCTTTGGAACAGTCCCCTGCTCACCTTATTTCTTTGTTGCAACTGTGTAGTGAACAGAGGTACATGTATTGCTTAGCATTGGAACAGTCCCCTGCTCACCTTACTTCTTTGTTGCACCTGTGTAGTTAACTGAGGTACATGAATTGCTTAGCTTTGGAACACTCCCCTGCTCAACTTACTTCTTTGTTGCACCCGTGCAGTGAACAGAGGGACATGCATTGCTTAGCTTTGGAACAGTCCCCTGCTCACCTTACTTCTTTGTTGCACCTGTGTAGTGAACAGAGGGGCGTGCATTGCTTAGCGTTGGAACAGTCTCCTGCTCACCTTACTTCTTTGTTGCACCTGTGTAGTGAACAGAGGGACATGCATTGCTTAGCTTTGGAACAGTCCCCTGCTCACCTTACTTCTTTGTTGCACCTGTGTAGTGAACAGAGGGGCGTGCATTGCTTAGCGTTGGAACAGTCTCCTGCTCACCTTACTTCTTTGTTGCACCTGTGTAGTGAACAGAGGGACGTGCATTGCTTAGCGTTGGAACAGTCCCCTGCTCACCTTACTTCTTTGTTGCATCTGTGTAGTGAACAGAGGGACATGCATTGCTTAGAGTTGGAACAGTCCCCTGCTCACCTTACTTCTGTGTTGCACCTGTGTAGTGAACAGAGGGACATGCATTGCTTAGCATTGGAACAGCCCCCTGCTCACCTTACTTCTTTGTTGCACCTGTGTAGTGAACAGAGGGACGTGCATTGCTTAGTTTTGGAACACTCCCTTGCTCAACTTACTTCTTTGTTGCACCTGTGTAGTGAACAGAGATACATGCATTACTTAGCTTTGGAACAGTCCCCTGCTCCCCTTACTTCTTTGTTGCACCTGTGTAGTGAACAGAGGGGCGTGCATTGCTTAGCGTTGGAACAGTCTCCTGCTCACCTTACTTCTTTGTTGCACCTGTGTAGTGAACAGAGGGACGTGCATTGCTTAGCGTTGGAACAGTCTCCTGCTCACCTTACTGCTTTGTTGCACCTGTGTAGTGAACAGAGGGACGTGCATTGCTTAGCGTTGGAACAGTCCCCTGCTCACCTTACTTCTTTGTTGCACCTGTGTAGTGAACAGAGGGACATGCATTGCTTAGAGTTGGAACAGTCCCCTGCTCACCTTACTTCTTTGTTGCACCTGTGTAGTGAACAGAGGGACATGCATTGCTTAGCATTTGAACAGTCCCCTGCTCACCTTACTTCTTTGTTGCACCTGTGTAGTGAACAGAGGGACATGCATTGCTTAGCATTGGAACAGTCCCCTGATCAACTTACTACTTTGTCGCTCCTGTGTAGTGAACAGAGGGACATGCATTGCTTAGCATTGGAACAGTCCCCTGCTCAACTTACTACTTTGTCGCTCCTGTGTAGTGAACAGAGGTACATGCACTGCTTAGCGTTGGAACAGTCCCCTGCTCACCTTACTTCTTTGTTGCACCTGTGTAGTGAACAGAGGGACGTGCATTGCTTAGCTTTGGAACACTCCCTTGCTCAACTTACTTCTTTGTTGCACCTGTGTAGTGAACAGAGATACATGCATTGCTTAGAGTTGGAACAGTCCCCTGCTCACCTTACTTCTTTGTTGCACCTGTGTAGTGAACAGAGGGACGTGCATTGCTTAGCTTTGGAACACTCCCTTGCTCAACTTACTTCTTTGTTGCACCTGTGTAGTGAACAGAGGGACATGCATTGCTTAGAGTTGGAACAGTCCCCTGCTCACCTTACTTCTGTGTTGCACCTGTGTAGTGAACAGAGGGACATGCATTGCTTAGCATTGGAACAGCCCCCTGCTCACCTTACTTCTTTGTTGCACCTGTGTAGTGAACAGAGGGACGTGCATTACTTAGTTTTTGAACACTCCCTTGCTCAACTTACTTCTTTGTTGCACCTGTGTAGTGAACAGAGATACATGCATTGCTTAGCTTTGGAACAGTCCCCTGCTCCCCTTACTTCTTTGTTGCACCTGTGTAGTGAACAGAGGGGCGTACATTGCTTAGCGTTGGAACAGTCTCCTGCTCACCTTACTTCTTTGTTGCACCTGTGTAGTGAACAGAGGGACGTGCATTGCTTAGCGTTGGAACAGTCCCCTGCTCACCTTACTTCTTTGTTGCACCTGTGTAGTGAACAGAGGGACATGCATTGCTTAGCATTGGAACAGTCCCCTGCTCACCTTACTTCTTTGTTGCACCTGTGTAGTGAACAGAGGGACATGCATTGTTTAGCATTGGAACAGTCCCCTGATCAACTTACTACTTTGTCGCTCCTGTGTAGTGAACAGATGGACATGCATTGCTTAGCATTGGAACAGTCCCCTGCTCAACTTACTACTTTGTCGCTCCTGTGTAGTGAACAGAGGTACATGCATTGCTTAGCGTTGGAACAGTCCCCTGCTCACCTTACCTCTTGGTTGCACCTGTGTAGTGAACAGAGGGACGTGCATTGCTAAGCGTTGGAACAGTCCCCTGCTCACCTTACTTCTTGGTTGCACCTGTGTAGTGAACAGAGGGACATGGACCAATGACTGGGGAGGCTTGATTATAGTCAGTACCTTGTCAGGTTGCATGGAGAAGGCGACCGCGCAGGAAGGACACAGGCATAGCTTTTATGTGAAGAAGGCTCCCGCTCCCCTTAGGTGAGCTGCGGGCAGAGGATGGTGTGATCCTTAATGCAGAGGGCGACATTAAAGCAGCATTTGTGAGTTTTTATAGCTCCCTTTACGCTGCTTTGCCGGGTCCCTCCAGATCCACCCTGTATGCATATCTTCAGGAGATTCCAGTCCCTATGCTCAATGCAGCCCAGGTAGCCAATCTTGATGCTCCCTTCAACTAGAAGAATTGTGTCTGGCCATCTCGCAAATTGTATGCAGTAAAATACCTTGTATGGCGTCTCAATAGAATATTATTCCATTTATAGGGCTATCCTGACACCCACGCTTTTGGAGGCTTATAATGCAGCATATGACACCGGGCACCTCCCTGATACAATGGTATAGGTGATGGAACCAAGTACCCCGACTGTACTTTTATTCTGTTGTTAATGCGTTTAGACGTTTATCACCTTGCATGGCTGACCAAAAGCCCTCTTTGTTGTTTTACATTTGTATTCATGATTTATTCTATCATGATTGTATGTATATGTATTTGTAATATGTATTTGTGACACACTTTTATGATTCTGTTGATTACAATAAAGTTTATGATGATGATGATAATGGTACCCTCCATGAAGCTCTCATCATGGTTCTTCCCAAGCCAGATCGTGATCCCTTGGATGTACGCGCCTACAGGCCACTCTCTGTGTTGAATATGGAGTGTAAAGTTTTGGTGAAGGTCCTGGCAAATAGATTGTTGCTGCTACTCAGTACCCTCATACATGAGGATCAATCAGGTTTTATTCCAGGCCAAAGCTCATTTCTCCATGTCCACCAATTGTTATGGCTTCTTTGGATGCATCTGGGCACCATTGCATTGGTGCCTCAGTGGTGATGTCCCCTGACACTGAGAAAGCCTTCAACACCTTAGGGTGGGATTACCTGTTTGCAATGCTTGAGGTCATGCGGGTTGGGCCGGGCTACTTACGGACGGAGGGTCAAGACCTTTTACGGGTGCCTCAGCACTAGAGTCAAGACGGGACAGTACATCTCTGGTACATTTGACATTTGCAGGGGCGGGTGGAAGAATGGGGAGTTAGAGTTCAAGGGGGAAGCCACGTGATATCGCTGTATAAAGATGATGCACTAATATATATACGGTACCTGGAGGCTGCACTGCAGGTACTCAAGACACTGTTAGAGGAGTGTGGGGTGATATCCGGTCTTGCTGTCAACTCAGCTAAGTCCTGCCTGTTCCCCCTTTGCCCCGTCCCGAGCCCGAGAGAACTGATCTCCATGGGGCACACCTACAAAGGCAATGTGACACATTTAAATACCTAGGTATAAAAGCTATCACTCTGATGACTACTTTTTAGAAGGGAATCTATACAGGGCCTTTGGGGGTATATTATCAAGGATGGGCATTAAAATTATCGCCGCTTTAGCGGCAGTAAACCTCCTCTAAAACGGCGATAATGGTCTTGATAATATGCCCTATTGAATTCCCATAGCAGCCCATGTTCACACCAGAACCTGGACTTCTATGGGAATTCACATGGGCATATTATCAAGCCCATTATCGCCGTTTTAGCTGCAGTTTTCTGCCGCTAAAGCAGCGATAATTTTATCGCCGTTCTTGATTATATGCCCCTGGTTCGTTGTGTAGTTTGTTATTGTTTTGGAAGTCTCTCTCTCCATCACCAGTGAACCGTGTAGCCATCTCAAAGATGTTAATACTGTCACGCTTCTTGTATTACCTTTTACGGCGCTACCTCTTTTGCCACCCTCGCGTTTCTTTCCTGAGCTTAAATCGGTGCTAATGGAATTGATCTGGAGTAAGGATAGGCGCCGGGTGGCTTTAGACAGGCTTTGCACTCCTTTACTTGATGGTGGGTTTAGCGCGCCTAATTTTGAATTATATTTTGCTGCTGCCCAGCTGCAGCGGCCTATGCGGTGGCTCATTTTAGCCCCTTGCAGTGAGTGAGTGGAGATCTTGCATCTTTTGTCAGGCACCCCCATGTATACTTGGCTCTCGGCCCCGGTACCAATGTGCTTGGGGAAATCCAACAGATGATGATGGCCAGGCGTTGCTGGCTGAAATATATCCAGCGATACCAAAGGGGTTGATGGACGGAGCGCTTGAGCAAATCAAACACTCACCCCAGTCAACTGATCTGGGTTTAATCCATCATCATTCTTTAGCTCACTCCACCACCACAGTTCAGACATGGACATATGCAAATCAATCTGACCCTGTGCCTCATGGGAGCAGTCCAGCCCGAACTGCCAAGCCTTGTCTTCCCTGGACCGGAAACAAGCATCCTGGGACCGGTTTCTGGCTAATCAGCCGTCATCAGCCAGGCTAACTTGAATCCAGTGGCAAAGTGAGCAAGGGACCCACGTCTAGGCATACCCTGCCAACTTAGGGCGAACAAAGCGATACCAAAGGGGATGATGGACTGAGCGCTAGAGCAAATCAAACACTCACCCCCAGTCAACTGATATGGGTTTAATCCATCACCATTCTTTAGCTCACTCCACCACCCCAGTTCAGACATGGCCATATGCAAATCAGTCTGACCCTGTGCCTCATGAGAACAGTCCAGCCCGAACTACCAAGCCATGTCTTCCCTGGACCAGAAACAAGCATCCTGGGACTGGTTTCTGGCAAATCAGCAGTCATCAGCCAGGCTAGCTTGAATCCAGTGACAAAGTGAGCAAGGGACCCACGTCTGAGCATACCCGTCCCACTCGGTGTGACAAATGCAAAAACAACAGTTGATGGACAGAATGCAGAACAATGTCATACATTCACCCCAGTACAGAGACCTGGACCTAAGTCCATCGTTTTTCTGCTCACCATGCCATTCCAGTTTGAACCCAGCCACATGCAAATCAGTCTTGACCCTGTGCCCCATGAGAACAGTCCAGCCCAACTGCCAAGCAACGTCCTCCCTGGACTGGAAACAGGCATCCTAAGACAGGTTTCGAGCTTTCAGCCCTCATCAGCCAGGATAGCTTGATTCCAGTGGCATGGAGAGCACAGGACTTACGTCTGAGCATACCCGTCCCACTCAGGGTGACAAATGCAAAAACAACAGTTGATGGACAGAATGCAGAACAATGTCATACATTCACCCCAGTACAGAGATCTGGGCCTAAATCCATCGTTTTTTTGCTCATGATGCCATTCCAGTTTGAACACAGCCACATGCAAATCAGTCTTGACCCTGTGCCCCATGAGAACAGTCCAGCCCAACTGCAAAGCCAGGTCCTCCCTGGACTGGAAACAAGCATCCTAAGACAGGTTTCGAGCTTTCAGCCATCATCAGCCAGGCTAGCTTAAATCCAGTGGCATAGTGAGCAAGGCACCCACGTCTGAGCATACCCGTCCCACTCGGGGTGACAAATGCAAAAACAACAGTTGATGGACAGAATGCAGAATAATGTCATACATTCATCCCAGTACAGATATCAGAGCCTAAATACATCGTTATTTTGCTCACAATGCCATTCCAGTTTGAACCCAGCCACATGCAAATCAGTCTTGACCCTGCGCTCCATGGGAACAGTCCAGCCCAAACTGCCAAGCCAGGTCCTCCCTGTGCTGGAAACAAGCATCCTAGGACCGGTTTTGGGCTTTCAGCCCTCATCAGCCAGGATAGCTTGATTCCAGTGGTATGGAGAGCACGGGACTCACGTCTGAGCATACCCGTCCCACTCGCGGTGACGAATGCAAAAACAACAGTTGATGGACAGAATGCAAAACAATGTCATACATTCACCCCCGAACAGAGATCTGTGCCTAAATCCAACGATTTTTTGCTCACCATGCCATTCCAGTTTGAAACCAGCCACTTGCAAATCAGTCTTGACCCTGTGCCTCATGGGAACAGTCCAGCCCGAACTGCAAAGCCAGGTCGTCCCTGGACTGGAAACAAGCATCCTAGGACCGGTTTCGGGCTTGCAGCCCTCATCATCCAGGATAGCTTGATTCCAGTGGCATGGAGAGCACGGGACTCACGTCTGAGCGTACCCGTCCCACTCAGGGTGACAAATGCAAAAACAACAGTTGATGGACAGAATGCAGAACAATGTCATACATTCACCCCAGTACAGAGATCTGGGCCTAAGTCCATAGTTTTTTTGCTCACCATGCCATTCCAGTTTGAACCCAGCCACATGCAAATCAGTCTTGACCCTGTGCCCATAGGAACAGTCCAGCCCGAACTGCCAAGCCAGGTCCTACCTGGACTGGAAACAAGCATCCTAGGACCGGTTTCGGGCTTTCAGCCCTCATCAGCCTGGATAGCTTGATTCCAGTGGCATGGAGAGCACAGGACTTACGTCTGAGCATACCCGTCCCACTCGGGGTGACAAATGCAAAAACAACAGTTGATGGACAGAATGCAGAACAATGTCATACATTTATCCCAGTACAGAGATCTGGGCCTAAATCCATCGTTTTCTTGCTCACGATGCCATTCCAGTTTGAACACAGCCACATGTAAATCAGTCTTGACCCTGTGCCCCATGAGAACATTCCAGCCCAACTGCCAAGCCAGGTCCTCCCTGGACTGGAAACAAGCATCCTAAGACCGGTTTCGAGCTTTCAGCCCTCATCAGCCAGGGTAGCTTGATTCCAGTGGCATGGAGAGCACGGGACTCTCGTCTGAGCATACCCGTCCCACTCGGGTGACAAATGCAAAAACAACAGTTGATGGACAGAATGCAGAACAATGCCATTTCACCCAACTTCATGATGTGGCCGGCTGAAAAGATGCAGGAGTGACCTGGACAGGTGATTTTTATGACAAAGGGGTGATTTGTTAATTTGCCTACATTTGTGATGAATTTCATATACCGGCTGGGCAGTTCCTGACCTATGGAGCTGTCCACCATGCGCTGACCTCTGCTTGTGGGCAGGAGCCAACGGGGCCTTTAACCATGCTCCTGTTCCACACTAAGTTAACATATGGGGCGCTAGTAGAATTATCACGGCCCTGTATGAGGCTTTTTGGGACAGTGGCAGAAGCCATTCACCAAATCCAGAGATTACTGGACAGTGGACCTCCACCTCCCCTTAACAGTTAAACAGTGGACCAGGCCTTGGGAAGGGTTACGGCTGTTTTGCGGAGCTCCTGTTTTCATTTCACCCAATTTAGGAGCATTTTCTAAGAACTTAACGCTACCTTAACGTCAATTTTTTGACGTTGTGGCAGCTTTTTTTATTGCCTTATTTACAAGTTGCCTCTAGCGGAATTTTTCTGGCGTTATCATGAATTTTCAAGATCGACACTTCTGTTAGGGGGACATAACAAAAATTATATGCAAGGTAGGCGTTCCCGTGAAAAAAACTACTGCTAAACACACAGAGCAACATTTACACGGAAATCCCAGTACATTGATAAACCCTAAAAACGGCTGCTAAGTCCATTTAGAGGCAGTTTTTAAGGCCAGAAAATAGCATGTCTTAAAAATGGCGCAAGTACTTGGGCCCACATTTAACCCCTTCGGTGCTCATGACGGAACGGTTTCGTCATGATCGTCGGTTGGCCTGTGCTCATGACGGAACCGTTCCGTGATGAGTCCATAAGCCCAATAGAATGTTCAGCACAGCGCAGGAATTTGTGCCACGCTGAAGAGGATAAGATATCTGAGTTCTGGACAGCACTGCAAGGAATATTGCTCTGCTGTCCTGCGTCAAAACAAAAAGTCAGGAATGCGCCCTATCAAAAAGATAGGGTGCATTCCTGGGCCCCATTTATTAAAAGTGTTGCATCACTGTAATAAAACAGCAATTGGACACTTTTTACTGCGCTTTCCTTCAACACCTTGTCTGCGCTGTATTTACTGTACGGTGCTCCATGTCGCAATCAATGACAGATACGCCTGCAATACAGAAGAATCTGTCAGCGCTAAAGTCACCCATTGCTAAAGTTGTGTTGCAAGCATAACGCAACTCCAGTAATGCATGGGTCTAGCCTATCCCTATGGCATTGTGTCACTCTTACACCTGTCATGAGGCAGGCGTAAGGTTTTGACGCAGTGGCGTCCTAGAATTGTCACAGCAAAATCTGATATATTTCACTGTGCCACTCCTACAAGGCTTTCTTGCTTGGGAATACCCACCTTGCATACATAATACCTGATGCAGGTGTAATGTTGCACATGGTTTTACAAGGTCACCCATATGCCTAGATGCGTCAGTTTGTAAATACGGTGCAAAATTCATGCTGCAAGTACGTCAAGAAAATGACACACCGGCGGCGTTAAACTTTCGGAAGGGGCACATGAATAAGCAGCCTTGGGGCATATTATCAAGAATAGCAATAAAATTATCACCGCTTTAGCGGCAGGAAACTGCTGCTAAAGCGGCGATAATGGGCTTGATAATATGCCCTTGTGAATTCCCATAGCATCCCAGGTTAACACCAGAACCTGGGGTGCTACGGGAATAAACAAGAGCATATTATCAAGCCCATTATCACCACTTTAGCGGCAGTTTCCTGCCGCTAAAGCAGCGATAATTTTATCGCCGTTCTTGATAATATGCCCCCCTGTACATGGATGCACAATTTCTGCCATGCGGCCTACGCATGCACCCAGTGTTACCGAGTTGATTGATGTTGTGCAGGAAGGAACACCTGCCTGCACAAAATCTATCAATCCAAGGTTTTTCCTCTTTCTCTGTGTGCTGCAGAATGGTGCACACATAGAAAAAGTGAAAAAATGAGGAGAAATGAAAACATTTATCCTTGTAGCACCTCCCAAATGTCACCCTTGGGGTAGTATTAGATTCTAACGCATTCCGAAGGTTTACGGTATCTCGTAAACCTTGGAATGCTTCAGATTTCATTGGTTTGGCTTGGAACGCCCACAGTAACACCCATTGAACCCCCGTTTCACACTGTTTAATGCGTGAAAGGGGCACATATTTACAAGTCCATTGTGTGGCCTTGTAAACATGGTGTGGCACATTGCACAACCGGAACGTCAAACATGTGTTGTGACAGTGTTGCAAGAGTGCCACTAGGGCCTCATAAATGAGACCCTTAGATAATAAAAGAACTCCCACAATTCATACTTGGCATGGTCAATGACACCATGGAACTCCTGCCATTGCAGCTTGGAGCATCAAGGAGACAACCACCTCTGACATGAATCGCTGACCTGAACAACTGCTCCATTCCCTTTGGGTGACAACTGGACCTGATCCCCTCTAAGTGCCGACCTCTGTAGACCGGAACTTCAGCAACAGGAAGCAGGAGACCAGGAACCACAGAAAACCAGAGACTCTCCGGAGCTGTATGTAACCATGGAAGAAGGAGAGACGGACAGCCAGTCAACATTAAGTTAGGTTATCTGCTGTCTCAGGAGTCACATACATGGGGCTGCACAAACTCCATACCAGATCACTTCGTCGCAGTAGAGCCCACGTCACTGGGGGACCATTCAGGAGAAGTATCAGCGTGCGATTGCACATCATCACCGCTGCAGGCAGCACCTTCCACTGCTCTTGTATAACCTGCTGCAGATTAAGGGGGACTTTTAGTTGTGGCGGGAATGCCTGCTCCTCCTACGCCTCCCAGTACAACTTGATCCACAAATTACAGCTTGTTGTACAAAGCCTTCACTCCCTGTCCGCTGCACCTGGAGACCAGTAGATTGCACCCAGGCCCAGACCTGTTCAGGGGCGTCAATGATTTGCGTGTCAATATCTGAAATCACTCACAGCCTTTACGGGTAGAGGAGGAAGTATTTGATGCCCATCTCTCAGAGGCATCGCTTAACCACTAGAGACAAGTCCCTCTGCCTCTGCACTCCGTGAAGTAGTCAGGGAAGAAAATAACTATGGCGTTATCCACTTTCACCTCCCTCTGCTTGCGTACCTCCCTCAGGACTGCGTCATGATCCCTGTAGCAGGTGGATGAGAAAGGGTCTAGGACCTATCACCAGCAAATGGTGGCTCACCGGCACTTGATGGACCTACACCACAACAAAGAATGGGGAGAGTGCACCTGGTGGCAGTAGGTCACACAACCATGTCTCATTATATGTCACTGCATCAGCCCCTTCTGCTCCCACAGGTAGACACAATATCCTTACGTTGTTACGCTAGGAGCGGCCCTCCACATCCTCCTGCACTCAGGGCAGGGACGGCTCCTCCACGCGGGCAGAGGAGCGTCGCCCCACTGCCTTCTCGCACTGCGAGAAGCAGAAACATAAAATGGTATTATGAATACCATTTTATTTTTCTACTTCTCGCACTGAGAGAAAGCAGAAGGTAGGGTTTGGTTGGGGATGGGCGGGGGCGTTCCTGCTCCAGGCAGGGGAGGAGTGGCTTCCAACACTGTTGTGGGCCCTGACTGTTTGGTCAGCCCCAGGTCCAACCAAACCAGTCATTCCCCCCCCTCTGCATTTTCTCTATGTAGGCTGCATGCATCCCACATAGAGAAAATGGCCTTCCCTTAGACGCCTGTGGGGTTGGTGTCCTATCCAATCACAATGCTGCTATTGAAGTGTTGTGATTGGCTTACAGGAGGAGATGGAGGTTGCCTGCTTCCTGTATGGCGCAGAGAGAGGCGACGCGACGCGGGACCGTAAGCGAAGGTAAGTAAACTTTTTTTAATTAAGCCCCCGTCCCTGTGCAACCCCCTGATCCCCCACCCACTAGTCATGCCAGCCGCAACTGAATCAGGGTACATAATCCCTGGCACCCGCTGCCACCAACAGCCGGTATTAGCTACTACAGGAAATTAGTGGAGTCCCCCACCAGTCTTGTGTGGTGCTCAGGGCACGGTGCTCCACCCACAGGCACTAGGCTTGGGCCCGAGTCAACTGCAGGGCCTCCTCCACTCCGCGTCCGACCTTCTCCTCATCTGGACTTTGACACCGGGGCTCAATCCACCTCGCTCTCTCCGAACCTCAGCCAGCAGGAGCCTCAGCCAAGTGGGATTTCACAAGCTTGGGTACAGCAGTTGCGGCCAAGTCCACTGGGGAACCTCCCGACGCAGGTGATGCAACAGGGCACCCTTAAGCGTCAAGTTGCAGTGCTCCCGTCACACAAGTTCAGCGCAGCTCAGGGGGCCTCACGCTCCACAGCGTCT